>NC_052475.1:21660161-21772059 GCF_009730915.1 Dioscorea cayenensis subsp. rotundata | reverse complement strand
TACATCCATTTGATGGATTTCAAGACCAAAGGCAAGTGCTATAAGGATCCCAATGGTGGTGGTGCTAGCAACCGTGAGTAGGTGTCAAAGTAATCGTCCCCTTCGTTTTGAACTCCCTTTTTGTAAACTAACTCCGGCCTTGAACTTTTCTGTTAATGGATTCATCTTGTCTCGCCTTCTTCCCTCAAGACCCATTTACGTACTTCAAAGGTTTACATTCCCAAGAGGTGGAAGTAAGTACCAGTGGATACTTCAGCGATTGAGCGTGTACTCATCATCTACAAATTTTCTTTTCCAAAATCGAATCACCGTAAGGTATAGCCTCTGATAAGTGGTAGGAGTATCTCAATCACGGCGAGATAAAATCTCTATCACCTAGGTTCCTTTCCACTTCACCTCTTTTTGCTTCTTCTAGGTTCCCGCTGTGGATAGGAACCGATCCGTAAGTAGAGCTAGAGGTCGAGGTACAGAAGGATCGGATTGAGGTCATCTGTGAGAAGATGTTCTCAAAGTAGATGATTCACTAATGATAGTGTTTCTAGTTATTTCCCACTCTCACCTCCGAAGCACAATCAGGAATCTTCCAACATTGCTATCTGCAGCATGGCCCCTACAAACACCGTGATCTAAGGCTCAGCCTATCTTCCCAAGTTCTAAGATCGTGGATCTTAACTCCTTAGCTGACACTCACACTTTGAAGTAGCCGAATGGGCTCTTCCTTTCCAAAGTTCATGGTTGTGCTACTTGCCCCTTAAAAGGAATCATTCTGTGATGTAAAATGTCGAGAGCAAAGCCCTCCCCCACAAGTTCTGCACACTCCTGTAATCCTAACATCATGGCATTTACCATGTCCATCAATGTCCCTGCTTTTCCTTTCAAGCAACCCCTGCATTGGACTCGTGGAGGGCGGAGCGAAACTCACGCACAATCCCATTCTCGCTCACGTAATGAAGACATAAGATTAGAAGTATACTTCACCTCTATCGATCTAAGAACCTAATCTATCTTGCCCAACCGACCTCGCTCAAGCCAAAATCGCTTGAACTTGCTAAGGGCTTCATCTTTGGATTTCGATCAGCCAGATATAGCGTAACCTGAATGATCATCGAGCAAAGGTAATGAAAACAACGGCTTCCCCGCCCGCAGGAGGTCTACAAGAATCACAACACTGCGGATCAAATCAAGAACTTGCACCACGAATGCGAGGAAACGGTTTCTTGGGTAATTTGGTTTCGAATACGTGACTGGAGACGAAACTTGATCAATCTTGGATTTAGGAATCGCTTCAAGGTTCATCAACCTCTAATGGATCCAGTTCACATGACCCAATCTTTCCATGCCAAAGACTTAAGATTCAATGTTCAAAATAATGTGTTAAAGAGGAAGAAAGAGGACCCTTAACTTTATATCGTGATAGATAAATTAGAAGGTCTACATACATTGAGCTTGAACAGCACACCGACACAAACCTTTACCAATAAAAAGATTACCTGGACATCATAAGACTGGTTGACTCCTGGGCACAATCTTATAACCGATCAACTGCAAGGAACCACCGACAGATTTTTTTCTAATGCCTGGGTACATACGAACGCTCAATGTAGTGAGAACTTTCCCGTATGTCATCTTCAAATCAATCCGTCTCCCTTCCTCCTTAACACGTGTGCCATCGAAACCATTTCCAAGAGTTACACATCCTCCACTTGAGACCTGGATATGGAGAAATCAGAACGGTCGAACAAGAAACATGGACGTTAGCACCAGTTAATCATGTTCCCACTGTTTCACAAGTCAACTGATGTAAGGAATGAAAGATAACGACCTAAAGAATGTCCTGTAGGAAAGGTCCACCCATCTCAAGTACATTTATCATGTTTGGGTGGACCTGAGTTTTTGGCCGTGACAGTTCGGCCTACTGAAGAAGCAATCACTTGAGCAACATGGTTTGTCCTACCACAAACAAAACAATGTTTAGACTTTCTCATAAGGTTTTAGAAGGTAAGATTTGGGTTATCGAGGTTTGAGAACTAGAATGGGTTGGCTTGCCCTGGCTCAGCGGATTTCCCTTTGGGGAAAACCACGACCCCCATCGTAAGAGTGGGTATTCCTAGAGCTTTTAGAGCTATTAGGGCTATCACTATGTTCGGGCCAGACAAACCCGACCTTTAGAGGATCTACACCCTTAGAGTAGCATTCTGCCTCTGGCTTCTCAATTTAAATTGTTGTCAAACCTTGGGCCTGGGCCGAATCAATCTTGTGTCTAAGTCCGATTAAGTAAAGCCCCACCAAGAAGGTGGTAGCTTGTTCAGAGAATGGGACATGCCGTGGTTCTCATTGTACATGCACTACACTTCTATGGCACTACAGTCCTCAAAGGTGTGAATCTACTCATCTCAATTCGGGTCATTATCTGTAATTTCAAACTTTACGCTCACGCGGGCTAATCCTAGTAGCATTATCAAAGGCTATGGCTCCTTTTCTAAGGCAATCTATATATCCTCAGCGCCTTATAATCAAAGTATTTGTCATAAAGACTTCATCGTAAAAGAATGCTAAGAATTCTATGGCGTTAGTGGAAATCGATCTTCAGAGTTTTATCAGGGAGCTAAGGAGCTAGATGTTTGGTCTACAGCCAGATGGATAACGCTAAGTCCACTAGATCAAGATCGTGAGGAACTTAATCGAGGATAGAAAAAGAGCCGCGGATACCCTTAAGGTGTGTACAACCAAAATTCCCACCGATGTTTCAATTTAAAGTTCACTCTCACTGGCCAAATCCTTGATGCTGTGTTTACACGGCGGTCGATTGTGCATCCATGTGTGTGTAATGTAATGCTAATCGTTCGTGGTCTACTAATGTAGACACAAGCAAGTTTTAATGTGCGTAAGGTAAATACAATATCAGAAACCATATATGTATAAGAATACGAGATACAAGATATATGTATTTAATATAGTATATGTGATATCTGGTGTATAAAGTACGCTTCATAGTATTATGCATAAAATATAATATCGCAATATGCTTATAAATACGTAAATATACTCGCAGCTAAACACCTATGTATAAGACCCAATTCAAATATAGAACGAGAGGGAAATATACTACCTAATAGCACGCAAATACTATAAACAAGAGTTGTAAACCCATACTACAAAAATCATGTTGATATAATAATTCAAAAACACAGTTAGAAATTTCCACTCCGTAGGCGGCTAAGCACCGCCTTAACGCCTAATTGGCCTCGCAGTGATTTTTCTGCCTCACTCCAAGCGCAGGATACACTAACCCGGGAAGGAAGAACTCGTAGCCTGAAGACGTTTACGTCGACATCCTAAGCACCCACATGTTCGTGCAAAGAACCACGTAATGAGAATGAACACCGTGGCTTTTCCGCAAGACGAAAAGCGCACAATCTTTAAGAAAGAGAATATGAGAGAAGAAATAAGGTGTGTGTTTTTGGTTCAAGGTTTAGGCATGTATTTATAAGAATGAATTCTTGAAGAACTCTCTCCACCGTGCAACGCGACTAAAGGCTGAACAGAAACATGCGACCCACATGACCCATGCCATACATCCGGGGCCATCTTGTAGCGTCGCCACTGCTATTATTAATTTGTTGTACCTTCTTTTCTCATCAATATTTTGAAAGTCAAGACCCATTAATAATGCTTTTTAAAAGCTTGGGACGCTGGTTTGTTAATGGCTCCTACCTGACTTGTTTATCAAATTAAATGAATGATTTCTTTCAAACTTAATTCTCAAATTCATAAGATAAATGAGAACACCACCAAACTAGCTCTTGGCTGTTAAGGCTAGTGAATAATTTGTGTTATAGTATCGCAAAAGTTTATACTAAATCCTCTTTGTTTAATTTTTTATGAAATTTAGACAAGTCATATTAGGAGCCAAGATGTGTACTATGATTAGAGATTGATTATCCAGACCGTAGATTTCAAATTGGTAATGAGATTTGATCAAGCTCATATATACAACCCAGAATCCTATTACCATCAATCGCTCTACGTGTTTCCTCGAAATTTTCACTTTAAACGTTTCATCTTTAATTTTCAATTATACTGGCAATCGGTAAGCTATAAACATTTATGTTATTTTAAATTTTTACTTTACTAAAGCACAAAATAGAGCAAAAATTGATCCATATTTATTGTTATTATTTCTAAATGCAACATGACCCTTTCCCTTAGTTGGTTAGTTACTCTTTGATTATTTTATACTTTTCATAATATTAATAGCCAGTTTTGAACCCGCACCTTTATAGTCGATACAAAGCCTACTATAATCATATAATAAAAAAATATATAATTTAAAAAATTATGAAAAAATTAATGAGTAATTGAATGGATAAATATCAAACTTCATAGCGTTGCATTTTATTCCCTTCCTATTCCAACATTTATAGTCTAGAATTCGAATTTATATCTACTTGACACAATCATCATCTATATATACTATATATATATATATATATATATATATATATATAAATATCACCATCAATTGAAGCGGAAGATGCTAAACTGAAAAAATCAAATGAAGGCGCAACTAAGAAATAAAAACAAAGAACTGCATGCTACATATACATATGAGTAGGATTGACCAATGAGTAATAATACAAGTTCTTAAAGTGAACGCATGAAATACAACATGACCTTTTTTGGTTTTATGGAAACTTGTCCACTTCAGTGTGAGCCCTCCACACGCTACTTGGCCCTTCGATTTTAGCATACGTCTTCTTAATTTATTCTTCCCCACATGATTAATTTTGTGATTAACTCCTTAATTAAGTTTCATTCGGTAATGGTCAATTTATGTGGTTCTGTTTCATTTATTTTTGCTAAAAAACAACAAGTGTCCCCACTTTACAGCACGTCAAACGAACAAATATATACCGAGGTGCACATACGGGGAAATATTCATGCTACATTGGCTAACATGATTGCTTTTCACCCGCCAAAGATTTATTATTATATCATTTCGGTGTTGAGTAATTTTACCAATTTCATCTATTTTCACATATGTTAGAATTTTTAAAAAAAAAAACTCATAAAAGTTATGATCTATATTTTCTTTTTTTTTTTCTTTTAAGTTCTCATAATATTTTTAATATATATATATATATATATATAAACTTAATTTAGTTCTGATAAAACCAAAATATTTTAGTTTCTAACTCTCGCTTTATCCGTAGAGGGTTCAATGAACTAATCTATGTTGTGACTGATATTTTTTAGAAAGTTTGAAATTTTTATAAAATAAATAAATTGCAAATTTATTAAAATATGAATACCAATATAAAGATTTCAAAACAAAACAAAATAAAAAAATAATTATAAAAAATAACAAAAATATAATAGCAAAGTCCACTGGAGTTGAAAAGACAACAAACGAAAAATCAAATAAGCCCCTAAAAATAGAGAGGATATCTTCCCTATGAGCAATGGGCGATCAAATAGGAGTGCTATTGGTGACACCGATCGGATTATCATCAAAGCATGATTCCAATGTGCATGGCTAAAAACCTAATAAAATCGAAAACATTTAAAAAGATATAAATTTTTCAAAATTTACATTAATTTAATTTATGGTTTTTGATTTTGCTCTTTATAAATGTAATAATTGCATGCAACATACATTCCTGCATTTACTTTTGGCATCACTATGTTTATCAATTGAGTAATGAACAAAATTTTTTGAATAAAGCTGATAAACCACCGATCTACTGTGTTAAGAAATACAAGGTAATACAACGGAGAAGTTGAAATATTTAACAAAAAGAACTTAAGAAGAAAAGAATTGCCAAATCCTCACCGTAGATGAGGATACCGTATGACGTAATACTTAAATAAAAAAGATAAAAAAAGAACCATGGTAATTAACATCTATATATATAGGTGTACCATAAAATGAGAGTGCATAGTCAGATTAATTTTCAGCTAGATGCATACCCGTTATTATTGCTCTGTAACATTGGTATTAAAAACAAATTAAATGCCTTTTTTCAATCTGATATTATTATATTGACTATTCATCTATTTGCATTATCCACATAAATTTATTTTTTAATTTATTTTATTAATTATCTGTATTATTATTATTTTAATTAAATTATTTTATGATAAAACGCCGCACTTTGATGGCATGGGTAATATTATAAGCATGTTATTAATTTAAAATTATAAATTTTATAATTTTGTGGCTTTATAAATTTTTTTTTTTTTTATATACTGTATAACCTTTTTAAAATCCGTATCATAAACACCTTTTTGAGTACCGAATAATGCCCAAATGTAATTAAAAAAAAAATCTTTCTTAATTTACTCTAATCAACTTCAACTTCAATTAATACAATATCAACTATACAACTAAATCTTTTCATTTCATGTTCCTAATAAAGCTTTTCCCTTTTTGTTTATTTTCATGTTCATAGAATTTTTTAATCCTTATTTTAAGATAAAATTAGTTGTTTATACATTTTTTGTAAAAATTAGTAAATTTTAGGGAAAAATTACTATTTACCCCCACACTGCTTAAAATTTCCCAAACAACCCCTCGCAGTTATGAATACCACATGACAACCCTTCCTTTTATTTTACTTCCTTTACCCCTTTGTAGAAGTCACGGATTGGGTCCATAAGCCAGGAAATTCCATCATCGCTCTTAAAATGCAAACGTCCAATCACATCACGCTCAATTTTTTACATTTCTTTTTTATTTTCTGAAACAAACTTTGGAAGACTTTTATCCCTTGTCTCGCCCCTCGCTTTCCCGCTTTTAAAAATGATACAGCTTTTTTGTTTAAACATAAATGTTTCCGCTTAAAAATTATCAAGTTTCTGCTTGAATATATCCAGTCATTAAACAGAATGGCTTCTTAAGAGTAGATTCGATTCCCCACGAAAGCGTATCCGTCTCCCACCCTCAAGGCCACCGACGATTTAGTAGGCCTTCCTTACTCGTTAGATCATTTTGAAGTTTTGTCATTGCAATGCTTGACAACGCTGAAGGTTTAATCATTTAGTAAAAAACTCATTTCACCACCACGAAAAGTGACACAATCAGATCTTGCAAAAAAATCCATCGCTAACTAAGCATAAATGATAACTTATATTCTGCTATATATGTTTGCCACAAACCACGATATTGTAATATTTTTCTTTGCTCGTTATTTGCTTTTAAAAATCGCTTTCATAAACAAAACCCAAATTTAAATGAAACAATGATATTTAAACATAAATATAGTTGTAGAGTGTTAATTATTGATTAATTATCCCAGCTTTTTGCTTAAAACTTGCTTTTTCTCAACTATTATTAGCTCATGTCTTTGTTTCGCTTTAAAATTACACAGCTGCTTGCCTTAAATGTTTCCGCTTAAATTTATCAAGTCTCCTCGCTTAAAATGCATGCTCATAAATACATATCCAGCCAGCTTAAACAGAAATGATTTTAGTAGGTATTCGATTCTAATGAAATGCATCCATCCCACCCTCAAGGCCACCCTCGACGATTTGGGGTGAGGGGCCTTCCTTACTCGTTAGATCATTTCGTTTTGTCATCGTGACGCTGACAACGTTGGCGCGCTAATCATTTAAAAACTCATTTCACTACCACGCAGTGCGGACACAATCGTAGATCTTGGTAAAAAAAAAACTATCGCCAACTAAGCATAAATGATAACCTTATTCGCTATATAGCGTTTGCCACAAAATATCGTGATATTATCAGACATTTTGCTCGTTATTTTATGAAAATCAAGCTATAAACAAACCCAAATTTAAAACGAAACAACGATATTTTAAACATAAACATAGCTGTATAAGTTAATTATTGATTAATTATCCCGCTTTTGCTTAAAACTTATGTTTTTCTCAACTATCGCCATGCCTTTGCTCGCTAAAATTATACACAGCTTTTTCGCTTAAGCTTAAATGTTTCCGCTTAAATTTATCAAGTCTCTGCTTAAAATGTTATTATGTCTCTGCTTAATATATCCAGCTTCGCTTAAACGAAATGAGATTTTGGGTAGGTATTCCATCTTCACGAGCCGCATCCGCCCCACCTCAAGGCCAGCCACCGACGAACATTTAGTAGGCCTTCCTTACTCGTTAGATTTATTTTGAAGTTTTGTCACCGTATCGGACAACGCCAAGGCGCTAATCATTTAAAAACTCATTTCTCATCACCACGAAAAGTGACACAATCGTAGATCTTGCAAAACCGACTATCGCCAACTAAGCATAAATGATAACTTATATTCAAGTACATGTCTTCACACAACCATCGTGACATTATTTGCATATTTTGCTCGTTATTTATGAAAATCGCTTGCTAAACAAACCTTAAATTTAAATGAAACAATGATATTTTAAACATAAACATAGTCAGATAAGTTAATTATTGATTAATTATCCCGCCTTTTTGCTTAAAACTTATGTTTTTCTCAACTATTATCACATGCCCTTGTTTCCGCTAAAATTACATGAAACTTAAAATGTTCGCTAAATTTATCAAGCTCAAGTTAAATGTTACGCCTCTGCTTAAACATATCCGGGCCCGCTTAAATGTAAATGATTTAGTAGGTATTCTGATTCCCCACGAGTGTATCCGTCTCCACTCAAGGCCACACCCCGACGATTTAGTGGCCTTCCTTTACCTTCGTTATCTATTTTGAAGTTTTGTCATTGCATGCCTGACAACGCTGAAGGCGCCAATCATTTAAAAACTCATTTCATCACCACGAGTGCGACAATCGTAGATCTCAAGAAAGAAAACTATCAACTAATAATCATAAATGATAACTTATATTCGCTACATATGTCACAAACTATCACATATATTATCAGTATTATTTTGCTCGTTATTTTACGAAAATCAAGCTATAAAACAAAACCCAAATTTAAAACGAACAATGATATTTAAACATACCATAGTCAGAGCAAGCACTATCGATTAATTATCCCGCCTTTTGCTAAAACTTATGTTTTTTCTCAACTATTATTGTCATGTCTTTGTTTCCGTTTAAAATTATACAGTTTTTTGTTTAAGCTTAAATGTTTCCGCTAAATTTATCAAGTCTCCTCGCTTAAAATGTTATGTCTCTGCTTAAATATATCCGCCAGCTTAAATGGTAAATGATTTTTAGTAGGTATTCGGATTCTACGAGCTGCATCCGGTCCCACCTCAAGGCCACTCCCCGACGATTTAGTAGGTCTTCTCATCCGCGATTTACCGGAAGTTTTGTCATCGTGACAAGCTCCGGACAACGCTAAGGCGCCTAATCATTTAAAAACTCATTTCATCACCACGAGTGCGTGACACAATCGTAGATACTGCGAAAGAAACTATCGCCAAACTAATTATAAATGATAACTTATATTCGCTACATATGTTTGCTGGCCAAACTACTGCTATACTCTAGACATTTTGCCGTTATTTATGAAAATCGTTAAATTAAACCCAAATTTAAATTGAATAACGAGATGAAACATAAACATTATTGTATAAGCTTAATTATCGATTAATTATCCCGCTTTGCTTAAAACTTATGTTTTTCCTCAACTATTATTATCGTATGTCTTTGCTTCCTCGCTTTAAAATTATACAGCTTTTTTGTTTGCTTTTAAATGTTTCCCGCTAAATTTATCGTTTCCTCGCTTTGAAACCGTTACGTCTGTTTAAATATATCCGGGCCATTAAAACAGTAAATGATTTTAGTAGGTATTCGGATTTGAAATATCCGTCTCCACCTCAAGGCCACCCCGACGATTTAGTAGGTCTTCCATTCGCATCATTTTCGTTTTTGGTTACCGGGTGACAAGCCTGGACAACGCTTTTCGCGCGCTAATCATTTAAAAACTCATTTCACTACCACGAAAAGGACACAATCGAGATCTTCGTAAAACTATCGCCAACTACACAAATGATAACTTATAATTACATATGTTTGCCACAAACTATCACATATTATCAGACATTTTTGTCAGTTATTTATTAAAATCGCTTTTCATAAACAAAGTTCCTAAATTTAAAATGAAACAATGATATTTAAACATAAACATAGTTGCAGTTGCTAATTATTGATTAATTATCCCGCTTTTTGCTTAAAACTTATGTTTTTCTCAACTATTATTGTCATGTCTTTGTTTCATGAAAATTATACAGCTTTTTTGTTTTGGGAGCTAAATGTTTCCGCTTAAATTCATCAAGTCTCTGCTAAATGCGTTACGTCTCGCTTAACATATCCGGCCATTAAATTTAAATGATTTTTAGTAGGTATTCTGGATTCTACGAAATGCATCCGTCCCACCCTCAAGGCCAATTCTCGGACGATTTAGTAGGCCTTCCTTACTCGCTAGCATCATTGCGTATCTAGTACCGTACGCTCGACAATCGCTTTGAGAGGCGCTAATCATTTAAAAACTCCACTTTCACTACCACGAAACAAGTGGCACAATCAGTAGACTCCGCAAAGTTAAACTATCGCTAACTACAGACAAATGATAACTTATATTCGCTACATGTGTGTGCCACAACCATCGCATATTATCAGACATTTTGCTCGCGTTATTTATGAAAATCGCTTTTCATAAACAAACGAAATTTAAAAAGAAAAGATGAAATTTAAATAGAACCGCCGTGAGTTAAATGTAAACATTGATATTTAAACAGATAAACTTCGAATTTAAATAGAACAATCGATAGTTGCAAAATGTAAATAACAATATTTACATTCAAATTAAACCGTCAGTCTCTAGACAAATGTATTCTAGCCCACATCACAATGAAACAAAACAATCAAAAAATCTCCTTCAACACAATATTATTGCTTTTGATTATGTACACAAACGAAAATGAAAAACAATCAAAACTCTTGCCGAAACTTCCCACAAAACTACAAGATCGTCTAATAATCACACCATGAAAACCGAAAAATTCTCTTTCATCAATACTTTAGAAATCAAACTAAAAGAAAAAGCTACGTATCAAAACAAAATAAACTTAATAACATCTTCAACTAAGATCCACCTCAAGGCCAATACTTTGAGCGAACTAATGAAATGTCAAAGAGTTGGAGCGGGAGTTTCTTCTTCAAGGCAAAGTGGGTCCAATCTCATGTAAGACGTCTGCGAACACAACTTTGAAAAGAAAAGTTGAAGAGATTTAAGAGAGACAAAGAGCAAAGTTAAACCAAAGACCAATACCGTTTTTCGTGACAACCAAGAAAACTAGATTCTCTTAAAGAGAAAATTATCGCGAAGAAAGTGCTATTGGCCAAATCACGCCTCACTTGTCACAACTTCCCATGCAGGATAATTTCACCAAAAAATTTAAAACTAACCCATTGAAATGCTCGAGTGGTTTCAAATTCATCAGATTTAAGTTTAGTTTATTTTGCGATTCCCCAAATTAACGTGTGTTTTAAACATTGTAAACTTCAGTGTATTATTTTATAATTTCCACTAAATTTTTATCAAAAAAAAAATAGTAAATGACTCCTTTAATGAATATTTAAATTAAGGAAATTTAAATTAATGCCTGTCGCAACCACGACTATGGTCTTCCCGACTGAATAAAATATTTAATAATAAATATTTGATAAAATAAATTGATAATAGAAATCTTATTTTTCTAAAAATAAAAAAAGTTTAATATTGTATCTTCATAAATCTCAGTTGCTCAGGAACAAAAAGAGTAAAACTATAATAAACAATTTTAAAAAATCATAATAATTAATAAAAAATATGCAAACATTGAACATTTGAACATTAAAAGAAACCAGTTTTAAATGATTTGTTTAACTTACAATTCGTAAAATACTAAAAATTATTTTCCAACCTATTTAAGAAAAATCTCAAATTATTTCTCCATTAGAATAGGGGTGGCAATAACTGTCTGGACCCTACCGGGTCTGCCTTTTGTCCGCCCCGAATAAAAAGCTACCTGACATAAACAATGGTGTCGGGTCCGGACATAGCTTGGTTGTCCGATCTCTAACCGCTTCAACCGACATAAAACGGACAACCTATCTCTTTAACCCCTAAATTTTTAGTAAACCCACAACCCAGGCCCATTTGCTTTTCAGTTCTCATTCTTCTACTTTAAACATATATTGTTTATTAAGACTTTCAGATCTATAATTGAAATGAGCTGGATTATCGATTTTTTTTTTTTACATTTATCATGAATTAAATTATTTTTTAGATAATTTAATATTTAAAAAGAGCGAACTTAAAATAACTTATAGAATTCTACAAATTTAATTTCATCCTGGACAACCCTGCTTTAAAATAAATCGGGTTTGACATGGCAAGTCTGTCTCGGATTTAAAATCTGGCCGTCCCACACAAGTTTTCTATTTATATTAGTAGTTGTCCGGACCCAGTTTTGTTTGGACCCAAATTTTTGACACCCCTACATTAAATGATGCGAAGAGGGAAAAAAAGAAAAAAAACCACCAATTTTATTATTTTCAAGTACATGCAAAACCAGAAGAATTTTGCAAGATAAGCCCTAAAATGCATGTCAAATCATCAAACTAAATCCCAAGAAACGCCAGCTCACGAATATTCCCAAATGGAATCAAACAACCACGAGTTTAATACCGCCCCAAATCTTCGTATCATCTCATGCCATTCATCCAACGGCATATAATATCCATAGACCTCACCTTCACACTTCACCTCCCCACACCATCTTCCCTCCATTGCTCTTTCTCCTCCATTGCTCTCTCCCTTCAAGATCGCCATGCTTTGCCGAGCTTCTCGCCTCTCTCCGATCTCCGGCGCCGGAACCATTTTCCTTGGTGGTGATGGTGCTGTGGTGGCTCTTCCTTCTTTGTCCTCTGCTTTGAGGCTTCTAAGAAGGGGCTGAGAGATGGAGCCTTTGGTGGCCATGGCGACTGAGGCTTGACCTCTCGCGTCGTCTTGAGCCTTTTGAGGAGCTCATGTGAGGGATCGATCTTTGTGCCCTTTGTCTCCTTACATGAGTTCCTCACTGCCAGTGCGTTACTCCCACATGACTGCGAAACCGCAATCAACGTGCAAATCAAGTAGGGTTTCATTTTTTCTTAGGTTTTATTTGTTCTTATTTGTTTTCTGGTTTTTGGTTGAGATTTGAGTTATGGTGCCATAAAGGTGACACTTTGTGCTTGTATTTTGAACCTTTTTGTTGACCTTAATCTTTGCCTTTTTCGCCCTTTTTTTTTTCTTTTTGGAAAAGAGAGTGGATTTTTAATATTCTTTTGTTTGAATTTTATATTTTTATTTCTAATTCTTCTGACAGAATATTTACGGTGATTTCGTGTTCTGTGTAACATTGTTGTTTCTTTGTTTCTAGTGATTTTTCTTAGTGTGTTGTTCTTCTAATTAAATTTAAGAACTAATTTGAGCGTTTGTTTTAATTCTTGTCTTTATTTTGATCTGTAATTTCTAATGCAAATTGAGTTTTTTTTTGTATGTGATCCATGTCTTCTTTTTTTTCGTGGTTTTTGGTTGAATGTTTGGGTTTGCTGGCTTTTTTTTTGAGAAAAAGAATGTGCTTTGATCCAATTTTGTTTGCATTTTGTGTTCTATATGTCTCTTTGTGAGAATCTCTAAGATGCTTTCCTGTTCTTGTGTTTATTGTTGTTTTATTGTTACTATTGATTTGAGGCTTTTTACCAGTATGTTAAGTTCTTCTAATTTTAAGCACTAATTTGAGCATTTATTGTTCATTTCTTTGTTCTATACTCTTGATTGCATGATTGAGTTTCTTTGTATCTGATCTATATCGTGTTTGATGCTCAAATTACAGTGTGGAATACAATGCTCGTATGTCTATCATGCCTTGTATGCATACTGATCGCGATAACGTTGTTCTAAAAGGCTTTGCCATGAGTCATCAATGAAGCCACTAACACAATTTCTTTATTTGCTTGATTTTCTTTTCTTTTTAAAGTCATCATCTGATTGTGATCAAACTTCTGTTTCAGGTTTTCAAGGAATCTAGTGAGGAAGAGAGGGAGCATGCAGAGAAGCTGATGAAATACCAGGTTTATATTAATTTTGTTGTATGTTTTTCCTTCATCATATATATATATATATATATATATATATATATATATATATATATATATTCGTGTGTTCTTGAATTCGCGTAGTCTATATCATATCTGAGATTTTTCTGAATATTTCTATGTCATATCTGAGATTTTTCTGAATATTTCTTAGAACAAACGTGGAGGAAGAGTGAAGCTGCATTCAATTGTATAGGCCACCCTCTGAATTTGACCACCCTGAGAAAGGAGATGCGCTGTATGGTAATCTTTTTAACCATGAATTTGCATCCAATTGATGGTCTCTCTCTGAATTGGTTATCAAGGTTTAGGACACAAACAATTTTAGAGGATTATGAATTTTAAAATCTTCAAAATATTTTAAAATCTCATCGATATAATTCTAATAATTAATTATTTTAATAAATTAAAATGTTGAAATTTTTAATTTATGATAAGTAACTACAAGTCCTGTTTTTAAAATCCGATATAATAAATTTAAATAAAATTTACTTTTTTAGTATTTACTAAATGAATTATAATTCATATTTTGAAATTCGGCTTTTTAACCATTTTATTATCTTGAGGTGCCACTGACCGAGAGCAACATATGTGGATATGATCGAGAATAATGTAATGATAAGTTATGGGCGTCAAATTTCATTCATGTCTGCAAATTTTGTTGCTGTCTTATCACTAAAGACAATATTTGTGAATGCCTGAACAAATTGTTTGACTTTCTCTAAGATTCTGAATTATTTGCTCTCTTGTTATTCTGTACGTACACTTATCACCATCACAACATATATATGATCGAGTATCACCACCCATGCAGCAGTACGTATATATTTCCCTTGTTCTCATGTTGTGGATAGAATATTTTTGCATGGGGGATACGTATATCTTGCTTTCCTAATCAAGTAATGTTTGCTTATACTATAAAAGTTATATGTTCCATGGCCAGGATTATTTTCAAGGTTGATTACAGTGACTGTGTTTATGGTTTGCTTGACACTAGCTGCTAATTTAATGTGTAAGATATTTTATTGTTTCAGCTATGGAACTAGCATTGTCTCTTGAGAAACTGACAAAATGAGAAGCTTCTGCATTTGCAAAGTGTAAGTTGCTTCACTACTGGATGTTATCATGCCGTATTAATTTTGACACTCCTTTCTCTAATCACTGATGAAATTATTTTCATTGCTATGTCAATATGTCATTATTTAATGTTTTTTAATCTAAACAGGTGGCATGCAACAATAATGATCCTCAAATGCAAGACTTTTGTAGAGAGTGAGTTTCTCGGTGAACAGGTTAGAACTAAAATTAACTACCTACTTCACTCAGTGAATAAAGCACAGAATAATTCAGTAACATCTCATGATGCATCAATTTATAAGCAAAACTATAACTGAAAATTAACATATATATATATATATATCTCTAAGCAAGCATCAAGTTAATGAACTTTCTAACCTGTAGGTGGAAGCCATAAAGAAAATCTCTGATTACGTCTCACAACTGAGAAGGGTGGGCAAAGGGCATGGTAATTAGAATCATTAAAGTTCTTTACTCTGCAGCAAATTCAATACAAATTTTCTGATCAGTAATGACATGACAAGGGTTTGTATATGTTAATGTTTTACAGGAGTTTGGCATTTTGATCAGATGCTTCTCCATGATGAAGAAGAAGAAGCTGTTGCATGAGAGCTAGTATATATAATAATATCAGTAGTAGTACTAGCTACTACTATATATATATAGTTTGTATGTACGTGTACATGTTGTACGTCAATGTTCTGTACTTTCCTACGTATTCTACTTTGTAGACAGTTTGCAGTAAGAACTCGGACAAAGTTAATTTCAATCCTGTTATCGCATGTAATTTCTTTGCCAGCATGCATAGACAATGGTATTAGTTTCAGAGGTAAGATGGTTTGTTCTTTTCGGTACTGAACATGCAAATGGATTACTCCAGTTCACATTGTTTTTAAGCCACTGATGTATCTTTTCGAGACGTAATGATCGATGAAATGAGCTAATCCTTTTTAGTCCTACATCGGCTATGAGATAGACCCTTTTATTTGTGTGCATATAAGTGGGGGGCAATCTTCCTTATTAGGCCGGATTTTTGGGATCTACTCTCCCCTCCACTTGTGTGCATTATATTGGTGCTTTCATTGGAGTCGATGTGGGAGACACGATTACGTCGGGGTTTGGTCAGGGTCGTCTGACCACAAAGGGTTCTCGACTTGGCTGGGCCGGCCGTAGTGCTTTGGGGTGCGAGGTGAAGTGCCTTGAGTGAAGTACTGTTGGTGAACTAACCCCTTTAGTCCCACATCGGCTATGAGATGGAACCATTGTGTGCATATAAGTGGGGGGTAATTTTCCCTACTAGGTCGGTTTTTTAGGGTCTACTCTCCCCTTCACTTGTGTGCGTACAATGAACCACGATTGATCATACTAGCTATGTGACACTTTCGTTACATATTTTACATAATCTACATGTCCGTAAAAGATTATTGTTATAAGACTAGTGAGCGTGTTTTGAACTAAGTAATAAGAAAAGCAAAAAAGTAAAAGAAATAGACGAAAACCTTATATATGTGAAAAATGTAGAATGGGGAATAAATTTGAGGGATGCATCTTGCAGAAACAGAGGCTCATGCTTTGGCAAAAGAGAATGGCCTTGAAGTTGTCACTGTCTGTCCATCAATTAATGGTTCTTGGACAGCATTTATTTATTATTTTTATTATTTTTATTTTTATTTTTTTTTTATAAGAGAAGCGGGAACCGCTAGAATCGTCAGAGGTATGCACAAACCTCGATGGAGCAGGTGGGAGCGTGTCTGTATATATATGGACGCTGGGATCACCCGCACATCACATCTCCCAAAAATGTGCCCTCAGCTGAAAAATCTAACTCTTGTCACTGTTGGCACTAACCAATGGATCATAATCCATTAGCCCAAAACCATTTCCTCATCAAACCATCTCCTCCAAACCTTTGGCCTAAACTAATTACCCTAAACTAATGGCTCATTAAACCATCAACATGCAACCTTGGTTTTGGGTAAATTTGTGGGCTGGTTCCTCTCTATAAATAGAGAAGATTACTTCTCATTCTTACATACAATCAAAGTGAGAATGAGAGTGAGAGTAAGAAAAATTAAAGAAAAAAAGAGGAAAGAAGAAAAGTGAGGAAGTGTGGAAAAAATATTTTGAGAGTTAGTCCAATCTCCTAGTATAAGAGAGAGTTCTGGTTTTCTCCTTGTTATTAGAGAGAGTTTGTAACTCCTGCAATTTTTCCACTTAGTAAATTCTTCTATCTTTGCCCGTGGTTTTTACCCTAATTGTTTAGGGGTTTTCCACGTAACATCTTTGTGTTCTTTATTTTTCCAGCATTCCTTTTATTTATTTTACTGTTGTACTGCTCTATTCGATCCTACATTTTACAACAAGTGGTATCAGAGCTAGATTTTGGTGTAATATATCTACTTATCGTATGCTCTGTGGTTGCCACTATTAGTGGATCCTCCACATCAGAAAATAAGTTGGATAATTATTCATCTTTTGAAAGACTGATTACTGCTCTTGCAGCAATTTCTAATAGAAGCAATGGCGGCAAAATATGAGATTGAAAAATTCAGCGGGAGTAATTTCTCACTGTGGAAGCTGAAGATAAAGGCAATCCTGAGGAAGGACAACTGCTTGGCGGCCATCACCGAAAGACCAGGTGAGATCGAAAGATGATAAGTGGAATGAGATGGGCGAGGGAGCAGCGTTCGCGATCTTCATCTCGCACTTGGCGATGGAGTTCTATCAAGCATAGCGGAGAAGAAGACGGCGAAAGAGATATGGGACCACCTCACTAAGTTATACGAGGCCAAGTCACTCCACAACAAAATTTTCCTTAAAAGGAGACTCTATACTTTGCGTATGGCAGAATCTACTTTAGTGACGGGACACATGAATACACTGAACACTCTATTTTTCCCAACTCACATCATTGGGACATCTGATAGAGTCAAGTGAGCGTCTCGAAATTCTACTCCAAAAGTCTACCCGAGTTCGTATGATCAACTCGTCATCAACTTAACAAATAATGTCCCCACGGACGAGTCTAGTTTTTTGACAATATTGCATTTACGTTACGGAGGAAGAGAGTCGTCGCAAGAACAAGGAAGACAAGCTAGCAAGTTCACAACAAGCAAAGGCTTTGATGGTGACGAGAGGAAGACCAACAGAACGTGAATCTAGTGGGAGTTACAATCGTGGTAGATCAAAGTCGAGGAGTAAGAAGACTTTCAAGTGCTACCACTGTGGCAAGAAAGGTCACTTGAAGAAGGATTGTTGGAGTCTAAATAAAAAGGATTCCAATCCTCAAGGGAATGTTGCAAACACTTCAAATGATGAAGAAGCCATGGTGTGTGAAGCAGCAACTACATCAGGTAAAAGATTTACTGATGTATGGCTTCTTGATTCAGCAGCCACTTTTCACATGACCTCCCGAAGAGAATGGTTCCATCAGTATGAACCTATCTCTGGGGGATACGTATGCACGTGTAACGATCAAGCTTTGAAGATCGTTGGCATTGGCACTATCAAACTGAAGATGTACGATGGCACGGTTCGGACAATACAAGAAGTCCGACATGTGGAGGGCCTCGAGAAGAATTTGTTGTCTATGGGACAACTTGATGATCTTGGTTGCAAAAATTGAAGTTCAAAACAAGATCATGAAGATAATTCGAGGAGCGCTTGTATGCATGAAGGGAGAAAAAGATAGGCTGCAAAATCTATACATCTTTGAAGGGAGAAACTTTACAAGAAGGAGAAGCTTCGGTTGCCACAAGTAGTCCAAGTGAAAGATGCACGATGACATGGCACGGGAAACTTGGACACATGTCGAAAGCAAGGAATGAAGATTCTTGCAGAAAGGAATCTACTTCAAGGTCTCACAAAGGTAACACTACCCTTTTTGTGAACATTGCATTGTAAGCAAAAGCGACATCGACTCAAGTTCAACACATCTAATTCTAGAAGCAAAAGCAATTCTAGAATTGGTTCACTCGATGTGTGGCAAGCACCGATCACATCCACGGGAGGAACAAATTACTTTGTATCATTTATTAAT
The DNA here is from genome assembly GCF_009730915.1 of Dioscorea cayenensis subsp. rotundata. Taxonomy (NCBI): domain Eukaryota; kingdom Viridiplantae; phylum Streptophyta; class Magnoliopsida; order Dioscoreales; family Dioscoreaceae; genus Dioscorea; species Dioscorea cayenensis. Next base: position 21,752,868 of record NC_052475.1, on the reverse strand, counting down.
GACTATTCCAGGAGATGTTGGGTGTACCCTATCAAGAGGAAGGGCGATGTGTTTCAAGTCTTCAAATTTTACAAAGCGCGGGTGGAACTTGAATCTGGCGAGAAGATGAAGTGCTTGAGGACTGACAATGGAGGAGAATATACTAGCAAAGAATTTGATGAATTCTGCAAGCAAGAAGGCATCAAAAAGGCGATTCACTCAGACATACACTCCTCGACAAAATGGAGTGAGCGGAGGCGGATGAATAGGACTACATTGGAAAAAAACAAGAGCTATGTTGGGAGCTGCAGGCTTAGACAAAGGCGTTACAGGCGAGCGGCCAGTCACGCTTGTTATGTGGTGAATCGGGCCCCATCAACTGCAATCGAGTTGAAGACACCGATGGAGATGTGGACTGGAAAGCCAGTTGATTATTCAAACCTTCATATATTTGGAAGTCCTGTATATGTAATGTACAATACCCAAGAAACTACAAAACTGGATCCAAAATCCAGAAAATGTATGTTCTTAGGATATGCTTTGATGGTGTTAAGGGAGTGCACTTTGTGGGATCCCTACGCCCATAAGGTTATGTCAGCGGGGATGTTATCTTCATAGAAGATAAAGAACAAGAGCAAGTAGATGGTGAAAGCACTTCAAAAGAAAGCACGGAGACTACAGCAGATACGGTAGAAAAAGAAGCTGAAGCTACACCAGAGCACGAGGTACAAGAGCCAGCTGAATCTGAAGTTCCAGAAGTTCGGCGGTCAACTTGTACAAGAAAGGCACCAAGTTGGCATTCTGACTATATTATGGAGGGTAATATTGCTTACTTGTCTTCTAGCCGAGGGATGGAGAGCCATCAACTCTTCAAGAAGCATCGAACAATTCGGGATGCATCTCGGTGGATGGCAGCGATGGAAGAAGAAATTGAAGCTCTTCATAAAAAAATAGGACATGGGAGCTGGTGTCGCTGCACATGGGCGAAAACCCATTGGCGATAAATGGGTCTACAAGATCAAGCGCAATAGTGATGATCAAGTAGATCGTTATCGTGCTAGATTGGTGGTGAAAGGATATGCTCGGGAAGGAAGGTATTGACTTCAGCGAAATATTTTTACGCTGTGGTTCGACTCATAGCGATCCGAGTAGTCCCGGCGATGTGTGCTACATTTAACTTGCGACTTGAGCGGTTAGATGTCAAAAGCGCATTTCTTCATGGAGATCTTGAAGAAGAAATTTATATGCTCCAACCGGAAGGTTTTGAAGAAAAAGGTAAAAGAGAACTTGGTTTTGCAGGGTTGAACAAATCTCTGTACGGTCTAAAGTAGGCGCCAAGATGTTGGTACAAGAGATTTGATTCCTTCATCATGAGCCTTGGATACGTGATTCAATCTGAGACCCTTGTGCATATGTCAAGAGGTTTGAAGAAGATTTTGTCTTCTTGTTCTTTGTATGTTGACGACATGTTGGTAGCAGGCCCCAACAAAGATCGTATCAAGGAGTTGAAGGCACAATTGGCTAGGGAGTTTGAAATGAAGGACTTGGGACCGGCAAACAAGATTTTAGGGATGCAAATTCACCGAGACAGAAATAATAGGAAGATTTGGCTTTCTCAGAAGACTTATCTGAAGAAGATCTTGCGGCGGTTCAACATGCAAGACTGTAAGCCAATTTCTACCCCACTTCCTGTTAATTTCAAGTTATCCTCAAGTATGTGTCCTAGCAATGAAGAAGAGAGGATGGAGATGTCTCGAGTACCATATGCATCAGCGGTGGGAAGCCTAATGTTTGCCATGATCTGTACAAGACCAGACATTGCACATGCAGTGGGAGTGGTAAGTCGGTACATGGCGAATCCTGGTCGAGAGCATTGGAGTATTGTTAAGAGGATTCTCAGATATATAAAGGGAACCTCAGATGTTGCATTATGTTATGGGGGATCTGACTTTACTGTCAGTGGATATGTTGATGCTGATTATGCAGGTGATCTTGACAAAAGCAAATCCACTACTGGATATGTGTTCACACTAGCAGGAGGAGCTGTGAGCTGGGTTTCAAAACTGCAGTCAGTCGTGGCTACATCAACGACAGAAGCAGAGTATTTGGCAGCTACACAAGCCAGTAAAGAAGCAGTGTGGTTAAAGATAGTGTTGGAAGAACTCGGGCACAAACAAGAGAACATCACTCTATATTGTGACAACCAGAGTGCATTGCATCTTGCAAGGAATCCAGCATTTCATTCAAAGACAAAACATATCAGAGTTCAGTACCATTTCGTTCGTGAGAAAGTTGAAGAAGGTACAGTGGACATGCAAAAGATTCATACCAAGGACAACCTAGCAGATTTCATGACAAAATCAATCAACACTGACAGATTCATATGGTGTCGATCCTGTTGTGGTCTGACAAAGACGTAAGCAACATCGAATGGCAAGATAGGAAGAATGGTGTGAAGATGTAATTGTCTTTCAATCAAATCTTCAAGTGGGAGAATTGTTGGCACTAACCAATGGATCATAATCCATTAGCCCAAAACCATTTCCTCATCAAACCATCTCCTCCAAACCTTTGGCCTAAACTAATTACCCTAAACTAATGGCTCATTAAACCATCAACATGCAACCTTGGTTTTGGGTAAATTTGTGGGCTGGTTCCTTTCTATAAATAGAGAAGATTACTTCTCATTCTTACATACAATCAAAGTGAGAGTGAGAGTGAGAGTAAGAAAAATTAAAGAAAAAAAGAGGAAAGAAGAAAAGTGAGGAAGTGTGGAAAAAATATTTTGAGAGTTAGTCCAATCTCCTAGTATAAGAGAGAGTTCTGGTTTTCTCCTTGTTATTAGAGAGAGTTTGTAACTCCTGCAATTTTCCCACTTAGTAAATTCTTCTATCTTTGCCCGTGGTTTTTACCCTAATTGTTTAGGGGTTTTCCACGTAACATCTTTGTGTTCTTTATTTTTCCAGCATTCCTTTTATTTATTTTACTGCTGTACTGCTCTATTCGATCCTACATTTTACAACACGGCTTCTGAAGGCTAATTGCATTAAGGACTTCACGTTACTGGGCCGTGAAGATGATCATCTTGATCCCAAGAATTGTTTGCTCGATCTTAGCAGCTTGTAGGCGAGGGAGGAAGCTGCTTTGAGATTTGCCTTTGTTTTAGGCTTCTTTTTTTTATGAACTTTCCGTCAATAATCTGTATGTTACTTTCATATATTTTTCTTTTATTTTGATGTTCGATATGATTGTTTAAATTGTGAGATTTATTAAATTTCTATTCCCCCAATTTTTTTCTTGATTTTTATAATTTTATGATTTTTTAAAAAGTATTTATTTAAAATAAAAATTCCTTGATTTTTTTTTATAATTTTATGATTTTTTAAAAAGTATTTATTTAAAATAAAAATAAAAAACAGAATATTATTTAACCGGCCGGTTAAAACCGATTGGACCGGTTGATCATTGTTTAAAGCCTATGGATTTTGTAAAACTATTGTTATTTATAAAATTATTTGGTTAGAGGACAAACGCATAGGTTAAGGGAACATTTTTAAACATTTGAGTTGGAATGAAAATTTTTATGTAAACAGACAAAATTTCCAATTAATTAACTCTAATCAAATTAAATATTTTCAACTTAAAATTTATTTTTAAATAATAACAAATATTTATAAGCAAATTGGGTAAATCCAGAACCAGACACCTGGCAACATATTCTGAACAGTAATGGAATGACTACTAAATTATTCAGAAATAATTACCGAATAAAATAGAACTCAATTACATTCACATTTTACCACTTCACCAAACACCAACCAAGACAAAGAACAGAAATTCATAACCCAAATAAATAAATAAACAAATAAAAATGGTAGACAAAAAAACAAACCACACATATATAATGATTTACATGGTTCACTAACAATTTTTTAAAAAAAATGTAGGTAATATAAGTGCCCAAGAGATTCACTATCAATACAGAGATGTAACACTAAATCTCTACCCAAAAATCTGTGATGTTTACAACATCTCTTACCATTTCACCTTTTCAAATGATGTTCTAACGCTTCCACATTTTGTATTTCTATCTGCCCTTTTATAGTTCATGCATTCAAAGAATATCATCAATGTTGGATGTAATCCCAGCATTTCCATGTAACCCCATCTGCTGCAAAATATGATTGTTCTGCAGTATCAAAACACAGTACTTGTCAACCTTGATGCAGTATAATCTCAACTTAAAAAGGTATATCTGAGAGAAACATCAGAGAAGACAGGCAAGAAAACTAATAAAAACAGCATGTGATGTGTGGATGGTGCATGTGTAAGAGACCACAGAGAAGTCATCCATAACAACAAGATATTCATCGTCTCTTTCATAAAAGAAGAAAAGATCATTCAATTAATGTAGGACACTACTTCATGAAAGGTTTGTTTTGTGATCCTTTATGGTCATTTGCATAATGAAATAGTGTGTGCAATGGAAATAGTATACAAATTCTTAATAATTAAGCATAATCTACAAAGCCTTGCTTCAATGGGCCTCTTTCACTGTTGGCACAATGCATCTTTAATATTAAGATCTTTATGTGGTGAATTTGCAGTAAACAAAGATTAAGACCTATCCAGAAATGACCACAGATTGTAAGGCTTCAGACATTCTGAACAAACTGGTCGTCACAAATTGCAGAATTTAATATCAATATTCTTACTAAATTTATAAAAGATAAAATGCAAGAGTTTTCAGTTATGTACAAAGACATCCTAAATACCATTGTCTATAACAAGGTTCAACATGAGATGGGACAGAAGTCAAGTTTGAACATATAAAATCAACTTGGACAGTATTGTGACTATTGTCCAAGATACAAGGTTGTCATGAAACCATTCATCAATTTAAGAAACTAACGAAATGAGCCACAATTTCACATTGTTCATTCACTGTTCATCATGCCAAGAGAACATTTAAAATACCATATCCATGGTAATCAGGTTAAACTTAAGACAGAAATTTCAAAAATTTGGATTAAACAATTGTATAATAAAATGTCAAATATGTCAAAGATGAGATGACCAATAGCATATAAACATATGGCATTGATCATATGATGAAGTAACAAGTTTCTTTAGTCAACAGGTTGCAGAAGCATAATTAGGCAAAGGGCCAAATTTCCAAAGGCTTTCAATAATAGCATAAAGGATAAAAAAATTACCTCAAAATATGTGTAGGCCATCTAAATCTGGCTAGGTTAAATAACTTAAAGCTAATTAAAAAAAAAAGAATCATGAAGGGCTATAGAATACAGAAAGAACGACAATAGTCCATTTATATATATCCAGATGAACAAAAGCCTCCAATATCGAACAATGAAAACAACAAAAGCTCATGAAATCCATAAAGGCCCCACAGTTTTGGTTGATGAGTTGCTTTAACCTTATGTACAAGATCAGATCAGTTCCAATAGCCATTAATATGCTGAGAACTGATGTGATTCCAAAAATAAGTCTGTTCATATCATCATACCCAGTGTAAGCGGCAATTTTCATTTCTCCAGTTCAGGAGCTTGTAACCCTTTCTGGTTTTGGATTGACCAGATCACCAACTCACCACATCAAATACATAAACACACCATGCAAGATCAAGATCGTGTTTCACAACCCAGCTACATTCTTTGGCGTCCACGTGTCCTCTACTCTACAATTATACTATTATAACATCAAGATCGCCTCTGGCCAAGTAAACCATTTTATTTATTTATTTTTATTTTTTTCATGTTTCTCATGTCTTTCAATACATAATTATCAATTTTTTATTATATTAATGTAATAATAATAATAATAATAATAATAATAATAATAATAAACAAAATATTTGGAGATACATGTTTGGTTAGCCATATTATTTATTATTATATCCCAAGTCCCAACATCAATTTTATTTAATATAATAATTTTAGCAACCAACAACTACTGCCAAATTTTTGGATTTAAAAATAACATGAAAGAAACATTAGGCTTGCAACATTCAACCAGCCAAAGTTCTAAACTAACAGAACCTTCTATCGCTTGGGGAGTCATATCAATTCAACTTTTGCAAGAAATAAGAAAAGAAAAGCTAAATGATAGTTAGGATTACCAAATGAGCTAATCTGGTTTGGCTCTACTAGAAAGAGTCAGGTTCATAATTAAGGCTGTGGAGTGGCAAGCTCAAGTCCAGTATGTTTAGCCTAATTTGTTTCAAGCCCAGATTAGAACTGTATCATAAAGACTAGATTCGAGAGACAAATGAATTTCCAACAAAAACCAATACATACAAAGTCGAAGGAATTATATATGTTGGATAACTCTAGTTAAAATTTGCACAATCCTCAAACTTCAGACAAAATCCGGGGAAAAAAGGTAATAAGGGACACACTACCATTTCTTAATGTTCTATTCCAGCAGCAACTTTCTTGATTGTTTCCATTGGACAGAAGATGAAAAGACAAGAAGCAAACACAATGAATGCAAACGAATTAGGGATTTTCAACCGAACAGATCAATTCATGACTATCAATGGAAGCTGATCTGCTGGTCAGAAAGATAGTATAATCACAAGAGTTGATTTCATACAATTAACCTCGTTAATAGGCAAGCAAGGAAACCATAAAATTTGAAACTTGTGAGATTATACAAATCTGACAAAAAAGCACAAAGAACCTAAATTCCTAAATGGATTCCAAAGACAACTGGGTGATTTCGATAAAGAAATCTACACTAATGAAGCTGTGAAGACTTGAAACAGCATTATAGGTGGGTTTTGTTTCACTTCTTCTTTTGGTTAGTAAGATTATTCTAAAAATATCAAAATAAAGGAGTGACTTATAAAGATTTAAAATGTATATTGATGTAGAAAAAAAAAACACACCATCAATGCAACAAAAAAGATTATTGCATAAGAAATTAAGAATCACCATACAACCAAAAGGCAAAGGAGTAAAAAAAAAAAATACTACAGCCTAACCAACAAGTGCTATGTGATAGTACATCCCATATATGAAGGGGGTTTACACCAGCCACAAAAAGCAAAGCTATTAAGTAAAAATATATGGCTTAATTCTGGCAATCAAAATATAAAGACATGCAGAACTCATTCTAAGAGGAGGAATATTTTCAAGTTGATACTTTTCCTAATAGTTATGTAACTGAAAAATAATTTCTTGTAAACCTTGCCATCTTCCATGAATTTGCATGTATCGATTGAAAAGCTACATTAGTCTAGCTTTGTTCATCAGATAAAACAAATTCAATATTAATATCAATCTCAAGCTAGAAAAGACCTTTCCTATTTGCTTACTTTAAATACCAGAAGAACATAAAAGGAATTACTTATTACTTGTATTTGCTCAAGTATCATAAAGAAGTAAAAACTGTTTGGTGACTCATAAAACCCTTTATGAAATTTATGGTTCACAATTGCCCATTGCTAACAAGGTGGGAGCTCAAAACTACAAGCATTAATAGAGGTAGACATCCACAGAGAGACCAGAATCACAGTGAAGACAAACAAGGAAAACCAACTTATAAAAGAATGATTGAACAAAGCGAAGAATGACATGTTTATAACAAATCATGCACCAATACAGGTGATGATGATATCAAGCCATTAGCTACATACATATTCAAATCTGAAAATAAAGTTCCAGAAAACATAATAATCATAATAATCATCATCATCATCATCATCATCAAAAGTGGTCGATTTTGAAAAATACAATATAGCTCAAAATCGAGTATATTAATGATCCTAAAATGTTCACAGAGCAGAATATACATCAATGCACCATTACAAACCATAAATCAATTCAAGCAACACAAATTAAAAGAAAAACAATCAAACACTTAATATAGTATTTAAAGATTTAACAGTCAGCTAACCTCATCATTCCCAAACTATGAAGCATACTGTGGGGGCACCCTCGCTGCCATGCTCGTCACCTGAGACTGAAGCTGTGCAGCCCTCACCTTTGCTCCGGTTGCGCGATGAAAGAATTGCTCCCTAGACAAGGCCCTCACATTCTTCAAATACATCTCAAAGGAAATCGATCCCTCTTGTGCTGCTTTATCCAGTGAGTAAATGACATCCTCCACAGCCAGGTCCGCAGCTGTGCACTGCAGCATCTGTTTGGATAATGGATCCGAAGGCTCAAAAGCATCATCCACATCCACATCTCCAATCCTCCTACCCCTCCCTTCATTCTCCCTCACCCATCCTTCAAGAACATCAGTGTTCATAAGTACCATCTGCAGCTGCTGCTCAAGCGCCTCCTTTTCATCCAGCATCTCTCTCAATCCCTTCCTGAGTTCCTCCTCTCGCTGCTTCAAACCAGCTTGGGTCGTGAAAAGCCCCTCCACCTCAAGCTCGCGAGATTTACGAAGCGCAGCAAGGTCTCCATGGATCGTATCAACAAGCTTCGAGATCGCGTTGCGGCGGAAGACTTCAGCAGGGTCCTCGACCGATGCCGCTGGGCGAGCATACGGCGATGACGATGATGAGAAAACCCTTGCTGGTGCTGGGGACGAGTGCGACGAAGGAATAGGAATAGGAATAGGATTAGGATTAGGGTTAGGGTTAGAACTAGGGCTAGGACTAGGGTTTGCAGAAGGTGTTTGACGGGAATAGAGAGGGGGATCGAGGGAGAAGGCATGGGAGAGGGATCGGACAAGATCGACGAGGTTGGATGACGGGAAGAGCCAGGATAAAAGGTAAGGGGAGTGGACAGAGCCGGAGCGGTCAACCAGCGGGTGATGGGGCTTCACGAGCATCGATTGCGTCGGCGTGAGAAAGACAGCCGGCGGGGATCGGGGGTAGGTCTCGAGAAGCCAGATGGACGCTGGCAGGTTGTAGACAGCGCCTTGGTAGGCTATGGGGATGGTGCCCTCGGCCTGGAGAAGGAGCGCGGTGCGGCCATCGTTGTGAACGAAGTGGGTAACCTTAGGATGAAGAGAAGGGAAGGCGTCAACAAGGGAGACGAGGTGCTGGCGGATCAGCCACTTGGCGTCCTCGGCGTAAGGAAGAGCGGAGGGGCCGCGCTGGGAGAGCGCGGTGGTGAGGAACTGCTGCGCGTACTGCGCGCCCTGGGTAGAGGGCATGGATGGCGGCGCGGGCGGTGGCGGTGCCATCACCGGAGGATCGAGTTGGAGATGGAGATGGTGATCGCCGGAGAGGATTAGGGTTGCTGCTTGATGCCTCTGCTCGGCAAGATTGAAAATTCTCTCCGTGTTTCTTTGATTAATTAATTTATTTATTTATTCAATTACTTACAGTGAAAGGCATGTATATATATATATATTAAAAGTATATATATATATATTTTTTTACAAAATGAAAGATCACACAGTTGGGGAAGCACACAAGACCAATAATTGAACATCCAATCCTACACCGTCGACCTCGATGTGAGATTTGGGTGACAAACCCGAATCCACATCAAGATCACTATCGGAAAGATTTGAATTCGGGATAATAAAAATTTTCTATCTCAATCTTTAAATGGAGTTGTATAGCTAAACTATGAACTTGTTAGTATATTAAAAGTATTTATATAATAAATTTATTTTTTATTTTTAAATTAATTTTTTAATGAATTATTGAAATGAATTTACTATTTAATGAATACTAAAATAATAAAAATCAAATAAAATAGAGCCATGTGAAATTTTTAAGAAAATTTAAATTCACTAAAAAAAATTCTTGAAAAAAATGCAGTAAAAGACCATTATATCTTTTGATCCTGGATCCAACGACTAAGATAATGCCACGTAGTAGTCAACATATCCGCAAAAGTATTGGTCTACCTTTGAGAACAATGATAAAAATCACGTTGTTTGATCGAAGGCAGGCAATGGAGAGCGAGGAGAGGATGTCTCAAGAGCGAGAAATCGAAGCGGTGGGGGTGGTCGCGCGCTTGATCGAGATGGCCACTGACTCCACGGATCAGGAGGTCGATCCTCGCCTCCTCAAGGCTATCAAATCGGCTGTGCGGTCCTCTGATGATGAGGTCCGTGACGCTGTCCGTGCCCTAATGAATCAGATGAAGAAGCCGCATTCGCAGGTGATTGATTTGATTGTTTATTAATTTGGTGAAAATTTGATGTATTTTGTTTGATTTTGTTTGTTGTTAGTGATTTGATTTGGGAAAGATTTGATCTTTTTGAGGCGGTGGATGGATTTGACTTGATTGGTGTATTTGGCGTGCTATTTTTTATTTTTGGAAATCTTGGTTCTGTGCGTTGTTGTTTGGAGTTATGGTGGTGTTTTATGAGACAAAAGAAGGATCTTGTGGCTGGGCAAACGATAGAAGTGAAGGTTTGATCCTGGCTATCTAAGTTTTTGTGGGAATTTGTTAGGGGAATATGGTTTGATGTTATGCGATTGAGAATTTAGCGTGAGAGGTTTTTACAATACAGGTTTGGAAATCATTGGTTTATATGATGGCTGAATCTAGTGTGATTGCATGCATAGCTGCATAGCCTTGTAAATGTGAGCTTTTTGTTTTTTTAATTCAATTCTGAATCTTTGAGGGATTGTTTGGATCGGTGCTTGTGTGGTTGTTCTTTTATAGGTAGATAGCGTATTGTGTGTTATACTTCTCTTAGTGATTCTTCTTGGGAGCAATCTTTTAAAATTTTTCTCTGAAATGATTGTATCAGCATCACCTTAATGTTTTTGCTCTTCAATATTTATGTTGTTTCTTTATTTTTCTTGACTAGGAGAACTTTGAGAGTTAATTCATTAATTGCATGATTCTATATTACTAAGCAGCTAGTCAAACTGAGAAGCAAAGATGATATGTGTATTTGTTACTCAAATTAAGAGGACTTCAAATCGTCATATAATTGTGGATTTAACAACTCAGGTGATTTACTCGAGCCCCTTACATGTCTTCTTAGTAATACCAAAAAGCAGAACTTATTTCATTCTAATACCATAGGTTTTTAAAAAAGTAAAATAAAATTTCTTAGTGATGTGTTGTGCAGCTTTGGTTTGGCTATTTGTTTTAAGGAGCTGGATTTAGGGTTCTCATGAGGAGGTTGAGTTTGTGTTGGATAGGGAGCATTTAGAAACCCTCTGCTTGTCTTCAATTGAATAGATCATTTCTTTTTTCTATTGGATTTGTGTTTTGTACCTCCCGCTTTTGGTATCATTGTTCTTACCTATTAATTAAAGTTTGAGGTATGGTGCTCTTTAATCTTCTATTGTGGTTCTGTTTGATGTTTTCTTTTGATTCTCAAGAAAAAATGGCCAACTTGAATTTGGAAAAACTGTAAACTTTAAGCACTTAAGGAAGCTAGAAAATTCTATCAGTTAATTGGTAGTCTTGGCAATTGATTTTGTGTGTGTGTGAAGAAGGGAGTTGCTTCAATCAAGTTAAGAATCAATCACAATACTTTTTCCTCAAGAAACTTTGACAGAGTAGGCTTACTTTGAATGAATTTTTAGAATTTTTTCTGTGTGTTATTGATCAGAAGACTGTTGCTTGCATCTTCATCCTCATCTTTTTTGTTTTCATTTTTCCTTCTATGTGCTCTGTTGAAAGTGCATTTGTTTTGAAAATTGAACAAATTCTTAGTAGATCAAATCCTGCATGTGCTACAGGTTAGGTACCTGACTGTTCTTATCATTGATGAATTGTTCATGCGATCCAAGTTGTTCAGAACTCTCCTTGTAGTAAATTTTGATCAGTTCCTGAGCTTAAGCATCGGTTTCAGGAGAAATCTGCCACTTCCACCCCCTTCAACCATTGCATCCACATTACGCTCCAAGAGCATAGAACTACTGGAGAAATGGAATACTTCTTTTGGAATTCACTACAGGCAGCTCAGACTTGGTTTTGATTACCTGAAGAACACCCTTAAATTCCATTTTCCTAATCGATTGGAAAATGCAGCTCGGTTGCAACAAGAGAGAAGAGAAAGGGAAATTAGATCAAAACAGATCTTACTCGAAAAATTTCAAAACTTCAAGGAATGCTATTCCTTGATCAAGGACAAGATTCAGTCAACAATTGATGAAATCGGTGAATGTATAGAAATTCTTCATGCAAAAGGGGATGATGAATTTGTTAGTTACATTGCCTCTGACGATGATGAGTTGGAAGAATCTAGACCTCTTGCATTGCAGCAGATTCGACTGGATGCTTTAAAAGAGGGACAGAAGGTATATGAAAGCAGTGAAAACATGGCGATTTTTGATGTTCTGAGGGAATTACTCAGGCTTCTAATCTCAAAGCATTTGCCCCTAGTGCAAAAGTGGATGTCAGTTCTTGTGAGGGTCGATGTTACAGATAAGTTTAGGGATACTGCATTGAAGGAGTTCATTGACCTTCGCAATCATATTTTGTCAGCAAAGGAAAAATGCGCTGAGCTAGGCTGTGTTTTTGTTGATGGTCCTGTCCAAAATGATGATGAGAAGGATCTGTGGGAAGATGGTAAGATTGAAATCGATGCTCCTGGGGAATCCAGTGGGCCTAATAGTGAAGCCAAGGATTCTGTTAATACAGTTACTGCCAACAATGATAAGGCTCCAGCTCTTCATGTCACTAAATCATCTGATACCCGTTTCTTAAATTTGCCCCCAGAAAAACGCAAACTTTTGAGCATAGCACCAGTAGTAGAATGGGGTCCATTCTTGGACAACTGGGGCTTAAATCGAGATGCTCCTGCAAACCAAAGAGGGTTGGAGCTTGAAAGCCACTGGGGTCGGGTGGATTCTGATGCCGTCATTCCAGCAGAAAAAATTGCAGAGTTGAGTGTGCACCGAACTGTGTATAAAGAACAGCCGGTTGAGATCCAACCATGTAATGCTCCATTAAAGAAAGGGGGACTCTGTCAGAGAAGGGATCTGAAAGCTTGTCCTTTCCATGGACTCATTGTACCTCGAGATGCTGAGGGGAATCCGATAGAACAAATTCCTAGTAGTGTAGAGTCCATAAACGAGCCCTCTGCAAGTGGCGTAATAGATACAGAACAAGATCTTGACCTGGACAAGCTTACAGTTGATCGACTTTTTAAGCAGGCAGTTAAAAATGTTCGTGAAAGTGATAGAGATATGAAGAAGACATCTAAACGGGCGAAACTTGCTAGGGTTCGTGAGCATAATGAAGCTGTTCTAAGGGACGCAGCAATTGCTTCAACCTCCTACTCCCAAGCTTTCGGTGAACATGAGGAAGCGGTTGAGGACAACAAAATGGGTCGCAAGACAAAGAAGCCAACACTTAATTCCATGTTGCGGAAGAAAATTACTGCAAAGGATAGGATATCAAAGAGGCTTTTGAGCGCACGTGCAACTGATGCTTCAATCCATCAGCTTATGCAAGGGGCGGACTTAAAATACCGAGAAGCTTTCCCCAATCAGTGGTAGACTGAAAATATATGAATTCTTGTAACTTAGGAGTTCCAGGTGAACTTGGAAATACTATTGATTGACACAAAGCTCAGGGAGACCTTGGTAGCAGTTACAGAATGGAGAAAAAAAAAAAAATTTTTAGCTCATCACTGAAGGATGAAGGTGCTTCAGAGTCATAATCAAACTCTACAAAGCACAAGTATATTTTATGAAGCGGAAATTTGAATTTTGATTGTTGGGAATCCTTAAATGAGAAAAGACACCTTAATGCAATGGATGATATTGTCTCCAGATTCAGCATAGGGTATTTACTTGCTGCAGGGAGGGAGATGTGCAATGAGTTGGTCATTTAAATTTAGAACACTGACCATGGTTAGAGATCATTGGAAGATTAGAAAGACTGATTAAATGAAGATCATTGCTTTTATCTCTGTAAAGAGTGGGGAGAAAACCACTTTGTTCTTTTATCATTATAACAATAAATACAGCAAAGTTGTTACATTTGCACCGTTTCATCTCAGTATGAGAAAGAAAAGAATTTCCGGCTATAGTTTTGTATCATATCTGGCTTATAGAATGATGTTTTAACAACCTGCAACAAAGCCTTTGATGTTCCTCAGAGTAGAGGTTATTACAAAGTCCTCTTCAAATTGTTTTTTCTTCTTTTTTAGTCCTTTTTTTTTATTTTGTGTTTTCAAATGGTACCTGGATTATGGTCAATATATAAAAGAATGAAATGGCTACAAGTCCTGATTATGATTTTTGAGCTGTGATCATGATTGATTGGAAAGTAACATGGACAGTATAGCATGCAAGATGGCTATCTCTCGCTTTTGTTTTAAGGAAATTATAGTGCAAGTGCACATCCATTTCAATGCATCATAATGTATCTTCAAGCACAATTTAAAAAATCAAGTGTTTCCAAAAATAAACACTGAAAAAATGAAACAAATTCTACTGAAAATTTTGTGAGATAGAATTTTCCTGCCTTTTGATAGAAAAAGAATTCGATTGAACTCATACAAACAAGATAATCAAACTCGAAACAAACAATTTAGATCCCATCTTACAAGAGATAATAAGAAAAGCTTATTGATCCATGTGACAAGAGCTCAAATTTCAGTAAAATCACACACATCATAGTTAAAATACAGAGTACAGGGGGTGGAAAGAGAACTGCCAAAGATACAAACAGAAGTTGGCGTGGTACATACAGCACAACCATAAACCAAGACATACAACAATATGTGCAAGCCAGTGTGAGCTTTCAAATTTCAACTACACAAATTAGGTATGCAAGCTCCAGTTTCCTGATTTTGAGGTTCTTTCCATATCCGACCAGTGACCCGCAGCTTTAATTCCTTCCTGTCGCCTCCGGAGAAAAAAAGTGCCATGTTTCGTTGGATTATAAGGCCATCATGGCTATCCCTGACCTTGCGATGGCTGTCTCGAATGCTACGTGGAGTGCCCTCCCAGATGAGCTTCCTCCCATTGGCACCAACCTCTAGACTGTAGCTGTAAGTCCTTGCCTCATTCTCATCTCCCATAAACCTAAGGAAAGCCATGTACACTGGGGCCATACCGAGCTGAAAAGCCTCAAAGTGTAAACAAAAATATTGCCCAAAACAGTGGAATACCTGTTCATAGCAATTTAAGGATATATCAGATGGAAGTGCTAAATAAACAAGCGACAAATTCGTGTGAAAGCTAGAAAATTAATTGCATGTGCCAGACCATCATCTTAAAACAGCAAAGTTTGGAGCATTGATCAGCAAAATTACGAAATGCAACGTGCATACTTACAGTCAGCATCCAGGTTGCATTTTCAACCTCTCGGGGATTAGACTTGACGTAGCGATGGTTGAATGTGCACCCAGTGTGCATGTCCACTTTGTGGTCATCTCTCAAATGCGCAACTAGGGAAGGAATGTCACCAACAACAGAGCATTCAGACCCAGCATATGGACAGTTGTATGGTCTGAAATTGCACTGAGCTTCATGCTTGAGCTTGCTGTAATATGGAAAGATCTCGGGACATCCCAGCGAGTAGTATTTGCAAGGAAGTTCAAGTGACTCAGCAACCTTTTCCAATGCTAAACACCTGATATCTCCTAGCTCTTGTCGACAAGTAGGGCAACGATTATGCACTCTTGATTTACAGGTTGAACACAGTGTATGCCCATTATGACACTGTGGAAAGCATATGTTTGTCACACAAACTTGAAGAAAATGCAACCTTTGTAAATCAAATAATGACAATATTTTTGGATGGTTCATTCAGACATCAAGAATATGGCTAACCATGCTAATCTAAAGAGAATTAAATTTCTTATGAATGTGAAAGCACTCGTGAATATGCAGATTGTGTTTCTTATAAATAAAATTCATAACAATGCAACAATTGAAAAGCTTGCGGATATTTCAGCTCAACAATTCACATTACTAACAATATTTTCAAGAATGAATCCAAATGTATCTATAATGATAGCAAATAAATCCACTTCATGCGGATAGGTAACACTAAATCAAAGAAACATAATGACTAATTAAGCAGTAATTCTAATAACTCTGCAAAGTTCCAACTCAGTAGATAAACAGTAGCTATTAACCCTCACTCACCAGTCAGCTCACCAACCAAGAGTGAGCAGACTTTTACCAGCCACCAGTGTCATGATTAAGTCAAATCCCAAGAGAGGCCAGCAGCTAAATTTGTTTCATTTTTTTTGTATAAAAAAAAAAACTAAGGTGTGTGATCCTATGTAATAAATAAGAATAAGATTTACGGTTAACAAATGACAACTAAAACCCAAAATGGTTGTACTAGTGATTGTTGACTATTTAAACAAAGGAACAGTTAACTGTTCATTCTTTTGTATAATCGACGGAACATATGGAACTATTAACCATGTAAATGGGCATATAAACCATTTAATTTAAGGCAACCCAACCTGTTCTCAGTTAAACAACATACTAGGGAAAATTCAATGCTAGTAAGAGATACCTCTTTTTCACGTTCTAAGTTATATTATTGAGTCTCTTATTAAGCATTAGAAATTCTACTCTGCTTGTGCATGATGTGTATCTTCACATGTAGTCCTCATAAGTGTCAACCGAGGTTGTCATAGGCATAAGGCGCATCTAGGAGCAAGGGGGTCCTGGGGCCTAGGGGCAAGGCGCAGGTGCGCGCCCGATCGACACTAGACGCACCAGTCACCACTAAAGAAAATTGAAAAATAAAAAAAAAATTGTACTAAAGATTAATTTGTATTAAAGTTTTAAAATGTCCTAAAGATTAATATCATAGAAGACAATAAGACATTAGAAAAAAAAAGTACATAATAACATGCAAAATAATCTTCAAATGTTTAATAGTTAATACAAAATGCGATAATACGATATAATGCATGCATCGAGTCCAAATCCTAACTTGTATAATAACATCTAGATTTTAGTGATTATCATCAAAATCATCAAGTCCATCATCATTATCATCACTACCAACGTCATCAATTTCCTCTTCAAATTTATAATTCTCTTCATCTAAATAATCATCACCAAAATTTTCTTCCTCATCATCACCATCTCTAAGAATTAAGAATTAAGGGGGTTCTCAAACTAGTAGGTGATGCGCTATCTTTCCCCTTCGATGGCCTAGAACTCGAAGCAATAAAATTTATTCTTTTTCCTCCTCCTCGAGTATTGTATGCGCTTTCATCAACCCCAACAACTCTTTCAACCGCATCCCAAGTAAGGTCATCATCACCAAATACTTGATCTTTGTCTCCTTGCTCTTCATCTAATTTACCCATCAACCACTCATTTGCCTCATCAATTTCAGTGTAATTAAAAGCGCTAAGCGCACTTAAGGAGCTAAGACATTTTATTGCCCGATGTGAGAGGCGCCACAAAAGGCGCTCGCCCAAACAAAGTAAAGCGTTAGTTAATATATATATATATATTACATATATATATATATATATCTAATTTTTAGAATAATTAAAATCACATGCTTCCACCAAAACACCAACCTTGTTCCATCTTCATCTTTTTTTCTTTTTTTGTTGTTGTATGCTATCCTTTTTTTTTCAGACTTTTATGGCAAGTGCTAATTTTGCCACCTCTTCAAATATCTCTAACTGATTAGTTAATTCCTTAATTTAATCATTAGCTTTAAAAAATAACAATTATGCATTTAAATCTCCTATTTTTTCTCCTCTAAATTTATTTCTTTATTAATAAGTGTGCCTTTTTAAAACCACCTAATTTTCCTCCCTTAAATTTATTTCATACCTTATTAGTAACTGTGCCTATTTAGAATTTCAATAAACACTAATTGCAAGCATTAAATAAAAGGCCTATATCAAGAAAAATAAGACAGACGTGCCTTTTTAATGCCTAACGCCCGGCAAAAAGAGCTCGCCTAGGCTCGCCTCATTGAAGGCGCGTCGCACAGAAGGTGTTGAGGCGCTAAGGTCTCACCTCGCCTCGCCTAAGCACCTAGGCGAGCGCCTTTCTTGCTTTTAATAACATTGGTCAATATCTTGTAAAGAAATAGGGTCAATGCGTGGATTGTATGTGGGCCTTTTTTATTTTTAATCATCAAGATGTGCAGATAAGATTAAAAGTTAAACTAAATATTTAGGAAATAACCAAATTAATCAAGATGTGCGGATAAGATTAAAAGTTAACTAAATATTTAAAAAATAACCAAATTAATTTGTTGATGTTATGGAGGCACGCCTAGGCGCACAACTTGCGCCTTGCGCCTAGGCTCAAAGGTGCGCACCTTTGTAACAGTGCCCACCTAACTCCTGTAAAGGCGCAGGCTGTTGACCCTTGCGCCCAAGGTGCGTCGAATGGTGTCAACCACTTCACCTTTTCCCTTTAGGTAAATTCTGTTAACTATTTTGGTAAATTATAAAAAAATAAAATAACAAATGCATGTGAAGCTTTGTTCACATTTTATTTGTCCAAAATAAATTAGCTTTCTCCCTCCATAGGTAGGATTGAAATCAAAACAAGCCCATCTTATATTCTTGTTTCTCTAATGGTTTTCTCACTAAGCTTTCTAGTATTAGCCGTCATATCCTACCGTTTTAATCTTGTGATGAGTTTGTTATATAAACATCATATCTCCAACAATGGACAGGCCTTGGAACGTCAAAGAAAATGAAATAAATAAATTATATTGCAGAAGACTAAAAATGTCAACACTGAAATTTTATAGGGGCTTTGACAATGTATAATCATTAAGAGAGATGCAATTCTCCTCTCAACGTTGCCATCCATAGGTAGTCAGTGACCTGTCCTGGCTTCCATAGAAATCACAAATTTGTTAATAATAACTTTTTCAAGCTAAAGACTACTTATGATCAGAATGACAAACTACCAAAAAATGCAATGAGAACCTAATTGGCCTACTTCAATACATGAGTTTTATGAATAAGACTTTCTGTAGAACTTATTAAATGCGGCAATCTTTAATTCAAAAATCATTTTAAACCAAAAACAAATAAATTAAGTTTGAACTCCTAGAAGCTGAGTAGATTATTTCATGATTTCAAAATATCCCATTAATAGGTTTTAGTTTTCATTTCAGGTAATAACAGCTTGCGGTTCATACAAGAAAACAGTAGGTTATACTGATGTGCTTTGGAAGCAGCAAGAAAGATGACCCAAGAAGGAATTGGAAAACATTATATTGACAATTGACTCATTCAAATGCAGAGGATTAAAAAAAATCAAATAGATAAGTTTGAAAAGCAATGAGTTTCCACTCACAGATTATGAGACACATCAGACTTGAACATTAAGAAAATAACAATTCCAGACTATATAAAAATTATTCTGCAATCCAAATTTATCACATCAACAGATATGTTGAACAGGGTGCTCCAACAAGAAGAATTAAGTCGTCTAGAACAAAGTGAATTCAATAGAAACCATCAAGGAGAAAACACCATTACTGCATCAATTCTATATATATATATATATATAAAGTCCTCAAGGAAACACTATTACAATAAAAATACAAAATTCAAACGTCACAATGAACTAAGTTTTAGGAAAAAGCAAAAGCAAAGAAAAAATAGCAGATTGGTCAATGATTTGGGAGAAAAATAATTGAATTCTACACTAGCATTAGGCAGCAGCCGTTGACATTTTACTCCATTATTATGACTCTCATCTGGAAACAATTGAGCGAATACCAGAATCTGAAGTCTTTTTATTTAAATGGAAATTCACACGAACAAAAAACGTATTGTGCGGTTACTAGTAAAAAGATGGAATACCTATGTTTATTCAGATGCCAATCAAAACCATGGAGAGGAATTACCAAACAATTTTAAAAAATCCAACATTTAAATAGATGATTGCTTCAGATCCCAAAATCAGCTTTTCCCCAATCTCATCCTCAATAAATCCTTAATAAATCATAAAACACAATAATCGAAGTAAGACTAGCCCAATTAAGAAACCGTTTTTATACCATGAATTCTTCGGATCCTCCCATACAATAACAACCAATCTCAGATCGGTAACATTCAGCAATGGGTAACAGTCACATTGACACCAATTTCCTCATTTTATGCCAAATGCTTCCAGATCATCAGATTCCTCATAAAAAACCCCAAAATTGGAATCAATTGCTCAACATCAAGAAATCATAAACCCTAAATAGGCTAAAGCCACCACCTTTAGCCTTAACATCCCCATCCATTACGACAAAAAACCAGAACAAACAAACCAAATCCCATTTTACAAAATGAATCACAAGATCGGGATCCAACCTGATGAATCGGAGGATACATGGAATTAGTACACACAGGGCACTCCAACAACTCATGCACGCTAGTCGCCGGCGGCAACCCATGCACCGCCCCAATCCCAACCCCTCCGCCGCCGCCGCCGCCGCCGCCGCCTCCGTTACATCCAGCCGACCCAATCTTCACGAATGGGTGATGAACACTCTCCTGCTCCTCGTCATCGATCCCATGCGACGATGGGATGCACTCAATGCTATCCAAATCCATTCAATTCATACAAAATCCAAAACGCCAACAAGGAATCCACTCCCCCCCCAATTCCAAATCTCACATCCCTCTCCCCATCCCACTCAAGGATCGAATTAGGGATTGAATGGCGAGCGAGAGAGGGAGAGAGAAGAGATCGCCAGAGAGGAAAACCGCCACCCTTGTCTTTGTGTTCGTTGCTTTTCCTTTTTTTTCCCCTTTTTCTATTCTCGTCCTTCTAAATTTTTTA
Source organism: Dioscorea cayenensis subsp. rotundata (assembly GCF_009730915.1). NCBI lineage: Eukaryota > Viridiplantae > Streptophyta > Magnoliopsida > Dioscoreales > Dioscoreaceae > Dioscorea > Dioscorea cayenensis. Next base: position 21,732,236 of record NC_052475.1, on the reverse strand, counting down.
ATTTTATTTTTAGTCCTTCTCGCTTTGAAACTTCTTCGCTTAATTTAGAATAATGTTTTTTTAAATTTTTTTTTCATATATACTCCTGTAAACTTTGGAAATTATATAAAAAATTTTAATTTGGTATGTTGACAGTTGACCTTAGGTCATATTGGTTTTTATGAAATTATTCATTTCTTGGGGTAACTTCGCAAATTGGACTCGGGAGAAGTGTTGGTTTTTGACCGTAGATGTGCCTCAAGATTTGGTTTAGAGTATAATCTCGAGACAATCTAACGGTGCAGGACAGAAGTAGATGAATACTTGTTTGAATACTTCGAAAATTGTGGGGGCCCACTGTGGAACGAATGTCGGGAAGGTGCGTGGTTGTTAGCGATAGTCACAAGTTGGAATAATAATTAAGCGATGTATATCTTTAATTTATAAGATTATTTTATATTTTTAGAATTTTACTTGATTTGAGTTCTTATTTATTTTTAAATTAAAGATTATTAGATTTATATGCAATTATTGATTATTTTTTTTAGACAAATTGATGACAAATATTTTTATTTTCTTGCAGATTAACAAGATAAAAAACTACTAGGCTGTGCATTGATTTCTATTATTTAAAATTTTACTAAATTTATTTTTGAATTTAAAAAAAAATGAATTAGAATTTTCCTTTGAATCAAATCAAAATGGTGGCTTGCTTGAAGGGGGAGTTTGTGAGATGCCATCAAAATGTGTGATTTATTATCATCATTTATTTCTGGAAATTTTTATTTGAAACAAATTTTCTAATGATAAATCATGTATGGAATGATTCAATAAGTTGGCATAACTTATAATTTGAGACATTGAATAATGTGAATAGCTAAGAAAGAAGGAAAAGGAAAAAAAAAAAAGGAAATGTTTTTAATACATGTCCTTTCTTTTGTTTACCCATCTTATTCTCTCAAACACAAAAAAACTATCTCCATTGATGTTTTGTATACAAGTACCATATATAAATACACACACACACACACACACACACGTATATGTCTGTATGTATGCAAAATAAAAAGAATAATAAAAAAAAAAATAGAATACCCTATTTAGTCCCTCTAATATAGTTAATTTGTCATTTGGTCCCTTTAATATAATTTGCCCGTATTTTAATTTTTGAAAAATATAAATCTAATTCTATAATATAATTTACCCTTAAGAGGTCCCTTTGAGGACTTACATTTCTCAAAAATTAAAATACTATAAACAAATCATATTAAAAGAATCAAAAGGACAAATTGACTCATATTAAAATGACTGAATAGAGTATTTAAAAAAAAAAAAATTCATGTACTTATAAACAAGGTTTTCATTTTAGATAACAGGCAAGATTTAACTGCAGCATAGATAAAAAGTACAAAATTTTGAGGTGAAAACAACATAACAAGACTAAGAAAATACCTTGAACAATACAGGACAGACTGAGAAAGGTCAGAAACTAATAATTTTTAAGCATTTCTTCTTCCCATTTGCTGCTGATGAAGATCACAATCCCATATCAATCAATTATAGGTTCAACAGTATTGGTGGTGGGTTAATGTTTGACAAATAATCAGTTCAATGAACTATCTGCTTCTCTGAGATTCTAAACAACCGAATTCGTACTTTCATCTGCTTCCAACTACTAGATAGGCCTGGTTTGATTAGAACATCTCTTGTGCCACAAAGCTCCACAAATACAGATAGTTATTCCTGAGAAGGAGAAGAAACAAGAAAGTGAAAAAATAGGACTGGCACATAGACGAGGAAGAGTTTTAACAGTTTTAATCATGAAATTTGCTTTCATTATCTCAGGTATTTCAAAGTAAATGAGTAAAGTTCAGCTCAGAGTAGTAATCCATGGTTTGTCTTTTATCATTGAAAATTCAGCTATAGATCTAATAAAGAATACAAGATGAGTTCACTGGAAGCATGATTTCATATTAGATCCTAATAATGCAGAACGGCATTCGTGAAATTTGAAACTAAACAAGAGGTTATAGTATACTTATCACAGTACTTGAGTCATGTTTTAGCTAAGGGCAAAGGACAATAGAAGCTAAGTGCGACATATGTTTATCAATTAATATTTGCTTCACCAAGAGAACATGTACCGTCATCTCGTATATTAAAAAATTTGCAATCAGCAAAAAAATTTCATCTGATGAGTGCCGCTAACAAAAATGAACAGAACTTTCACAAAATAAATGAGACAAGTTCAAGACCCTCACAAGAATTGAGCTGTATATCTTCTTGTTGATCCTGTGTTAACTCCATATCAGGGACCTCTTCTATATTCTCCCAAGGCTAAAGGAAATGAAAAATAAGAAGAGTAAATAGGATTTGTAGTTTGATATTTTAAAGAGAGAATGGTAAGCTTATCCATGATGTGATTGTTTCAGACCAAGCCATGAAAGAGGTCAAAACATCTTCTCATTAAAACATGAAAGTAGATGAAATTTAAACACAAAAAAGAAGGATAATGTCACCTGCCATATTTGCAAGAGACTCAAGAGTAAGAAATTGAGAAGCATGACTAGGAAAAAGATCTTTCCTGCCCATGCACCACATCTGAGATACCTGAGAAAGAAAAGAACATGTCGTGCATCAAAACTGAAAGCTGTTAATCATTGCCTCATCATGCTAATTTTAATTGTCAACACGAAGGCGAAAGGTTCATTTATTCTGAGGACATTAAGTATCCAACAAGACACACACCTTGAAAGACAGTGCAGAAAGTCCTTTTTAGAGCATTGTCTTGCACGGTCATAAACAACCTCTGTTCTTTTAGCCACATCATGCCAACTATATAGGCTTTTCATCTAAGAGAATAAAATAAAAGTTTAGAAATTTCATTTTGCCGGGAAGAGTCTGAATAAAATACTTCTAATTCCAGACTCCAGAGAACAGAAGAATAAACTATAAGTGGAATAGTAATTGACATAGAATGTAAGATAAATCAAATTCACATAGAAAAGTGACTTTAAAGGCCTAGATACACACTCTGTTATGCATGAGATGTGGATCAATAAATGGAAGCATGTGGATGGCTTTTTTGATAGCTTGCACCATGTCATATGGATCAGGTTCTGCAAGCACTATCATGTCATCTGGTAGAACCTGTCGTAAGCAACAGAAGTAAAAAGAAATAAGTTCATATAATGGCGTAAAGAAGTTTCAGACTGTTGCAGTAAAAAATAAACAAAAGGTTGAAGATCCAATGCTTTCATAAACTCTCCATTAAAAATAATTGACAGAATAAAGACCCCAAATTTCATGCCTCGGGGACACCTCCAACTTTTGTGCTCACAGTTAGCAATCCACAGCTAGCAGCTTCCAGAATGGCAATACAAAATGCTTCTGTAAGGGAACTGACAACAATCCACTCATAAGTTATGTGCAGATTAAGTTCAAATGATATGTAATAGATCACAATAACTTGATAGGTGAACTCTCTAGAAGAGAAAACAAATCCAGCCTCCTCTGCCAAATCTACAGATTGTGATATAAAGCTAATGAGCTTCTAACATTATAATTTCAACAGCAATTGTCCAAGTTAGACACCTTTAGGTAGGGATATATTGCACAGCCTCTTTAAGCACAACGCAATGAATTTAGTATATATAAATGATAAGAAACATGAAGACAATAATGAAAAGGGGCTGCATAGTGTCCACTCTAACAGAAGAATACATTAAGCTTTTGGACAAGGAATGCAAATAATGGCACAGAAGGCATACCTATTTAGAAATATATGACCAGAAATTAAGACAGAACGGACTTGTGCATGTGGAACTGCCCCTAACATGTCAACTCTGTCCTGAAGAGAATGTTTTTCCCTCATTTCTTCAAGACGCACACGTTTAGGCCCATCTCCTCCTACTATAAACCGAACCTTCATAAACATCAGTGTAAGGCAACAGATGACGGGAAAAGATTGAAAAAAACCAGAGCACATGAGTAAATAGAACAGGCATGCTATGAATCAATGGGCAAAGTAGAACTAAAACAGAAAAAAGTATCTAGCTAGGTCATATGACTTACATTTGGGAATAAATTGCAAACTTCTGGAATGACTTCAACAAGAAGATCTGCACCTTTCCGGTAGACCAATCTGCTTATCACAACTATGACGATGGTATCACAGTCAAGCCGCTTGTGAGCAGGGGTAAACATAGCAGTGTCCACTGCATTTGGAATGACAAAGACCTTCTCTGGAGGTATGCCAGACCGCAAGACTGTATTCTCCTTGCTGGTATGAGACACACATATAGCCTGATCTATGTCTGCCAGACTAAATTGCAACACCTTGTTCATGTGAATGCTTCCCACATCAGCAAAGCCATAGAGTGAGTGATCAGTGAAAACAACTTTGTAACCCATGGTTCTTGCATGCATTAGAGCTTCATGACAGAGTGTAGAAAAAGCTTGATGCCCATGAACCACTGTTATCCTCTCCCTTATCAGAATAGTTCTGATAATGGGAAGGGACAAATAAATTGTTGGCAATGTATTTTGCAGAACAAAAGGTCTCCAAGGCATATAATAAACTTTCAGACTGCCAGTCATGTATCGTACACCAGAGCGGTTTGCATATGAATGTGTCAAAACCACCACCTGCAACACCCATTTACAACACTAACTTAAACAACAAAATAACAATATTGCAGGCATGAAAGGACAAAACAGTCCAAAAAACTTTCTAACAGCAATCATTCATCGAGTTGCCGACAGTTATCACAAACACAAATCTAACCTTGTGACCAAGCTGAAGCAAACACTGGGATAAGTAATAGATGTGATTTTCTACACCACCAAAATTAGGATAATAAAAGTCAGACACCATCAAGATTCTATGTCTCAGCTGCTTGTCCATGGTCCTTAAGAGCTAAATTCTTGAACTAAAAGAGGACCTGTTTAACAGGAAGAAATGAAATTAAGAGGAAAGAAAGTGAAAAAAAAATTAATAAGAATAGTAGCTGACTCCAATAACAAGCACCAAATGTACATGAGGACAAGAACAAGCTGAAAGAAACACCTGAACCATATATACCTCAGAATAAGAAAAAAAACCTAAAAGAACGAAAATGATAAGCAGGATTCTCCACTTCTAAAACCAATGTCTTCTTTAGGTGAACTAGGCCTTCTCATTGAGAAACACAAGCATGAGACACATTAGAGCCATCTCAGCTATCTTCAACCTTAGCCCTCCTCCCTCCATTGCATTCAAAGTTGTCAACACTGAAACTTTAGATCACAAGATCATAAAAAGGGCAAAATGTTTTATCTGATTGACTAATTTCAATCAGTTGATACTTGATATTATCAAAATTAAACTAAAAATATGAAATTTCCAACACAACAAAACAAAACAGAATTAACACCATATAAGGACCAAAGAATGGCACCTTCAGAAATGGGCATGGACAAGCAGGATAAATCCACTGCTAACCCCAGAACCTTCAGTTGCAAACTTAAGCCTTAGAACAATTGGCTATCTTCACCCTGGCACCTGTCCATTGCCTTCGCACTGCCAACACCCAAACCCCAAATAAAAAAATGATCACAGAATTCCTTTTTTGAAATAAGGGCTTTAAGATAATCCTAGTCTCTAATGTTGTGAATAATTAAACTAAACTGTTAAATTTCACATCTATGAGAACTTGACTGAATTGGCATTCAAATCAAAACAAACAGGTTGCATCTGCAAAAAGAGGGAAAAAATCAAACAACCACCATGCTTAAGGAAGTCATGAATCTCAAGAGAAAACACAGAGAAACACCAAAAAGAGGAACCAGCAGCTCACCGCATCCATGTGCTTCAACTGACAGAACAGATCAGTTCAGAGAGAGATCAATGGATAGATGGGAAGCACAAACTTCAGGAATACCATAAAAAGTACATCAATTTCAAATGAACACATGCAATTTTTCACTTAAACTTTAAATTATACCTTAATCTTTTAGCTTTATAAGTTCAACATTAAACCCAAACTTTTACACAAAAGTCCCTCTCGCGATTTAACAAGCTGAATGTTATCTTTTTTAGTTGTTTTGCTGACCTATTGACAGAGAGAAATAAAGAGCAGAGCAATACATATATATATATATATATATATATATATATATATCTTTCTAGTTCTGTGACATGCAACATGCTGAACTCTGCTCTAATTTTGGTTTGCTCAAAGTCATTTGAATTAAAAATGGGCTAGGTTTAAATTAAAACGGCCATAATTGATTATAAATGATTCAAGCTCAAACAATAGTAAACCCATTCAAGTTAAGCATAATAAATAAAATTTGATAGTTAAGCCATAATAGTAGAGATAGTATGTTTTTTTTTAATAACCCTATGCCAAGATTTGACAGCTCAGGTTAGACTTGAGCTCAAGCTGAGGCCAACCAGTTTAAATTTTGAAACCAAACTGCTCCCCAAGTTCCGCTTGTTTACAGCCTGAAATATTTGTTGCAAGAACGATGGGATAAAAAGGCACACGGGATAACAAATTTTATAAATATATAAATGCGATCATGATGTTCTATAAGGAACCAAATACACTACGCCAAAATTGTAAGCAGCAAATTCTCAAACAACACGGCTAACACTAGTGGTAAGGAAACAGTTGACTATACACTCAGGACATTTTAGCCAACTGTGGTCCAATATATCACACAAAGCCAAAAGATTGATGAAAACAGAAGAAAAAGCCAATACAATACAATCAATGAGTAGCTGGCAGGAACAAAGAGATTACAATGCGAAAGGGATGAAAGGAACAAGGGGACCCTTTCATGGACTATGCTTGAAACAGGCACATTCAGACATCTAGTTGGCTGAGCCAAAGCCCCCAAACTAGAAGACATTGGGGTAGAAAGAGAAGCTCTATTAAATTTTAAAAAATTTAAAGGCTTTGCAAAATTAGGATTCAGCTTAGGCCTCCCATAAACTTTGAAGATTTTTTTTTTTTTTTGTTGATGAATAAGCGACAAACGCCCCCATTTAAGGGAAGTCAAGTATATGCATATTAATGTGAAATTAATATGTTATTATCTGTACCTTTATTTTGCGTTGGCTTTGAAATTTAATCTCAGGTACTCTCCGAAACAAACACCCTACGCAACAAACATGTTGCCTATTAGCTTTTTGAAGATTTTCTAAATAGTTAAATATATTTAAAACCAATTATTAACTAGAACCTCAGAACTAGTGTTCTCCATGATATAACAGCCAATTAAACAAATTCAACGGAAACCTAGAGATAGAGAAAAAAAACAAGTTCTGTTTCAGCAGTCACACCCAAAACCAATGCAGAATGTTAAATCAAGCCAAGCTTTCGAATCAACTCAAAATACATGAAAAGAAAACAGGAAAATTTCGAAACCCAAGTTTCTCACCGGAAAGAGAGGAATCAGAGGCAAGCCTCACAGTCCCAGGAAACGCTAGGATCAAGCCACCTCCTTCCAAACCCTAGAGAGAGAGAAAACAAGAAAAAGCAGAAAACTTTCAACAAATCAGAACTTCATCCAACAAAAATGACGCATAGGATACCAAATTAGGTCTTATATTCAACAAGAAAAACCCCAATAACAAACAATTTAATATAAAACACATCGAGAACAAAAGATCCTCACTTGAAAAGGAATTCAAATCAGGAACGACACTGAGAAACTGCGAAAGGAGGGAGAAAGTTTCAATCTTTGGCCTTCAAATGAGTCGCAAACTCTCTTGCTATTCCCTCCCTCCGCGTGGCCAACGAGAGGAATCAAAGAGGAACGAAAGAAAATTTAGAAATTAAAAAAAAAAAAGACATATTTATTTGATTTTGTCTAAAATTTCATGTTAGTCCACCATGTTATTATTATTATTATTATTTTATTGTTTTGAGGGTGGGTTTGAGGCATCTCTCAAAATTACCACTATTTCTTTATATCACTACGAAATTTTCAAATATTTATGACATTTTCGTTAAGGAATGCCAAACTAAGTAAGACCGAACTCGGGTACTAGACCGGTTCAGTTTAGTCCACAAAACTAGTTAAATAAAAAAAATTGGCCTTAAATCGAATGAACCGGCCAATTCAGCCATAAATCGAATGAACCAGGTTGGTTCACACGGTTTCAATAGTATGTTAAAAAAAAACCCTAATATCTATTATCAAAGGCGGGAGCCTGTTTGGTACCTTGCAGAGAAACACTTTCTCTGCAAAGTATTTCCTTGCAAAATTTTGATATGCACCTCGAATATTGTAATTGAAATAAATGTAAAATGAATAAGCTTTCCATGCAAAGTTATGATTATTCTCAATTTTACCCTTTAATAATAATGAAGTGAAATAAAATCATACCTTAAATACATGTTTAATTTTCACATTAATCAATGAATCAATGAGTCAATGGTTTATATACAAATAAATTAAGAAAGTTGTTTATCCACCCGGCAAAAGTAGGTATTTAACTCATGCTCTTCTATAATGAGAAATATGATTACTTGAACTTGATGATCCACGAGGCACGCTCCCCGTATGAATTATTAAAATAAAATTCAAAAAATTATAAGAATAACCAATAGAGATTGTCTTGTCCTAGGGTTTTGAAAAAGAAGAAACAGTCGAGGAGTTCTTGGCTAAAGTTAGAATTCTTAAAAGGTTGACCGGACAAAGAAAAGAATTTTTATTTTAAAAAGAAGTAACATTGAAATTTTACATGTCTCATATTTTCCAACCATGATATAGGTCATGTTTGGATTGGCATTTTTAAAATTCAGAAGTGTTTTTTTATAAGTTAAGCACTTCTGTGTTTTAAAATTTATGCTTGTATTGGCTTTTGGGCAAAAGCTAAAGCTGTGAAAAAAGCTGAAATACAGCTTTTTTGAGAAGCTGCTCAACAGGTGCTTCTCATAAAAGCACTTCAGAGAAGCTATTTTAGGTGTTATCTAATTACCATTTTACCCTCAACAAATACAGAAATTAATACACTCACTCCTAACATTCTTCTCCTACATCTTTCATCCACACAAAGGAATAGAAAAGGGAAAAAAGAAAAGAAAGGGAAGGAGAGCTTTGCGAGTGGACTCCGGTTTTCTCTAGTTTAATATACTTAATTAACTTTGATATCAAGCGCGTCCATAGCCTAAATTCACCTAACTAGTAAACTGCCTTGGTTTTAAAGGCTAAGAAAGAGCACTTCTCTAACTTCTGTATCAAACCCAAAGCCAAACAAGGAGACTCCCCCTCTTAGGATAAGTAATTTCAAGCATGTAAGTTTTAATGCACGACATGTTCTTTTCTTTCTAGCTAGGAAAAAGATCTTTCCTGCCCATGCACCACATCTGAGATACCTGAGAAAGAACATGTCGTGCATCAAAACTGAAAGCTGTTAATCATTGCCTCATCATGCTAATTTTAATTAGGATCTTCAACCTTTTGTTTATTTTTTACTGCAACAGTCTGAAACTTCTTTACGTCATTATATGAACTTATTTCTTTTTCCTTTGGTTGCTTACGGCAGGTTCTACCAGATGACATGATAGTGCTTGCAGAACCTGATCCATATGACATGGTGCAAGCTATCAAAAAAGCCATCCACATGCTTCCATTTATTGATCCACATCTCATGCATAACAGAGTGTGTATCTAGGCCTTTAAAGTCACTTTTCTATGTGAATTTGATTTATCTTACATTCTATGTCAATTACTATTCCACTTATAGTTTATTCTTCTGTTCTCTGGAGTCTGGAATTAGAAGTATTTTATTCAGACTCTTCCCGGCAAAATGAAATTTCTAAACTTTTATTTTTTTCTCTTAGATGAAAAGCCTATATAGTTGGCATGATGTGGCTAAAAGAACAGAGGTTGTTTATGACCGTGCAAGACAATGCTCTAAAAAGGACTTTCTGCACCATCTTTCAAGGTGTGTGTCTTGTTGGATACTTAATGGCCTCAGAATAAATGAACCTTTCGCCTTCGTGTTGACAATTAAAATTAGCATGATGAGGCATGATGTGGCTAAAAGAACGATGGCAAACCGTCGTTATCAACATGATGCATGTTAAAAGCATCCTGCAACAATTCTTCCATGTTATCTGGTCTTAAATGAGAAATTTGGTTGTGAGAAGCAGAGCTTGATGGACCTATAAATGTGTTTCTCGCCTTTTGAGTAGATGACGTTACACGTTCTCCATGGAAAAACCAACATTTGTAACCTTGAAGAATTCCATCACATACTAGATGTTCAAAAACTATTTGACGTGTTTGCCAATGAATATTCACACACTTTATGCAAGGGCATATAATTTTATCATCTTCACTTGAGTTGTCAAATGCAAAATTGAGAAATTCTTCGACTCCATCAAGGTATTCTTGACTCAATCGTGACTTATGCATCCAATTCTTATCCATTTCTGGTTAATATATTAGAAAATTAATTAGAATACTATAAATTATATCATACTTTGCCTTATCCAATAAGTACTTGTAACCACATCCAAAATTATAAGAAATGTAACCACGACCAAGATTTAACAGAAAAATTGAACTTCTAAGTTCATCACAAGCAATCAAGGGCATAACACTGATAAGATCAATTACGAATGTAACATTTAACAAAAATGCACTGTATTTGACTACTATGATATATAATATGAAAACTTAGGCCTAATAAGTATACACCTAGTTCAAGTAAAATGAACAACCAAATCACAATTGAATAACAATGGTTAATGGTATAGAAAGAAAGTCAAATTAAAAGCAGGGCAATATTTAAAAAATTACCTCAACTTTTAGGAACTAATCTTTTTCTTCTTGCTTCTACTTTTTCCACTGATCTCTCTGTATCCAAATCTAACACAAGATCTGCAAGTTATATAAATAGGTTATTTAGAGCAAATCATTATAAAATTATTGCAAGCCCATTATGAATATTTAGAAAACAAATGAAAAAAAAGTACCCATTATGGTTTGAAAACTGTAGTTGCATTTCATTGTTTTGTTTCTCAGATTTAGAAGTGCACAAATGTGAAAATTAAGGAAACCATGAAACAGTTGGGTTTGGCAAAATAATAATAATAATAATAATAATAATAATAATAATAATAATAATAAGTTTCATTCAACCAATTAATTGATTAATAATAACATAAAGAACATAAATAACAATAAAAACATGATATCTATCTTTCCCCTCAAATCATGAAACAAAACATAGATGAAAATGTATATGGTATATACCTTCTTCTCATCTGAATTTGATTGAAGTACAAAACATAAAACAAAACAATGAAATGAAAACATAAATCATGAAACCGCAAAGAAACCACAAAGAAGGATGACATACATAACTACCATAACGTGTTTGATTTATTGAGGAATTTACTAAGGGAAATGTATTGGGAATAATTTCATTGTTTTTTTTCTCAAATTTAGAAGTACACAAATTTATTGAGGAATTTGTTTTGATTTATTGAGTTAAATAATTCCCTACTTAATTAGCTTGCACATATCTACTGCTGCCCACATGAATGATTCCTTTAATAAGCCATCCAAACACATGGAGATATAGATATAATTAATTAATGATCAAAGCTGAAGCTGTAGCTGTAATATACCTCTTGTCTTATAGAATTAATTTTGTCTTCCACAAAACTATATAATTAGTCTGTCTATGGCTAGTATCATTGATGATCTAAATTCTCTCAAGTTCTGCTACTCCATTGTGAGCATGTGCATTAATGTTCTAAGGTGAGCAAACATATATATATATATATATATATATAATTATATATAAATTAATTAATCAATGTCCACTCACCAACAAAATAAAAACTCCCGTATGTTATCTACTAAGCCAAAAGCATGCAGGGATATTAATTCAATATCATATATCATATATATAGAAGCCCAACACATGCTATACTTTTCATTCATTTTCTTCCTAGATTTGCAAATCTATTTTATTGTTCAAAGAAACAATTATTGATTAATTTTAAAGACATTTTAAAGCAATAAAAAAAGACATAGATATCCACGTACTTGAGTCTGCTTTCCCAAAATAAACTTAGAATATGATTATATTTTTGGAGGTCATTATTAAAAAAGATAAGAGTGACACTTTTATCAATTTTTTAATGTTTGGTTGACAATGTGGTGTACCAAAATATGATCATGATCAAGTTTGTCAATAATTACTTCAAAAAATTTTAAGCTACATAAAAAGTATTTAGAAAAATTACATAAACATAACAAAGAAGGTTAACTTGTGCTTTATCAATCAACCTATTTATTTAAATCTAATAAATACACAATCAAATCTAAAAGGGAAATAGAAGCCATCCAATTGAGGTAATAGAGCAAATTTCTTTATCGCCATAAATTTTCAATCATTTTGACACACCATCAAATCTAAAAATAAAACTAAAATATTAGAATAAGCAAGTAACACATGAATAGAAAACAATCCACTCTCAACCATGGAACAAAAATTAAAAGATATATAAATCAACAAGTCTTTTCTTGGATGAAAAACAAAGGACGAATCACTAAATTTAATTGAATTTGTTGAAGGAGTTCAATTGGTAATTAAATTAGAGGAGGGTGATAATGGTAATAATTTTTATAATTTTTTTAGAAAAATTGCATACATATCCCAAAAGAGATTATAATTGAGTGTATATCCACGGAAATAATATAATCATATACAAGCATCTCCTTTTTTCAGATTTGTGAAAAGTTTCATGTGCAAATGCGGATATATGTACAAGTTTTAATATTTTAGTGTATATATATATGTAAATATATTTTTTTAAAATAATTGTCTTTAACTTATTCGATAGTGGGACTTCTTTGTTTTAATTAAAACTGACACTAAACAACAAAAATTAGTTCATGAGTTACCTGATCAATTTGAGCTATGTTTATGGGATTTGGGCTAAAAGTATATATTATATCAAATGAATGATATTATAATTTAAAACAAGAGTATAAATTCTCAATATATATATATATATATATATATAAATCAGGGGGAATAAAAATGATCTTCAAATAGAGTATTAAAAACCATGGTATGTATGCATGTATATACATCAAATCAGAGGACAAAATAATTTCTCAAACATTTAAAAAAAAGAATCAAAAGATAAAAATTAACTTTTCCTTCATAATAATCAACAATTCACTAGCTCATTGATTTATCCAAACCAAACCCTAGCCACAATGAGATACTAATCCCCTTATCCCAAACCCTAAGAAAACCTCAAATTTTCCCAAACAAATCCCAAGCAACCACAAAAACCGGACAAGACCCCAAAAATAATTTAAAAGAAAAAACTAAATCAACAAACACAAGTAAATGAAAAACACTACAAATAAAAAATCGGAAACAAACAACATAAAGGGGGAAAACCCCAAAAAAATTTTCGCAAATTCGGGCATCACACATCCTTTTAATTAGGAACTCACATACCTGATTAGCTTCAATGTGAGGAAAACCTAGAAGAAAATAGAGACAAAGGAGAGGGACCCAGACGGCGCCGACGGGGACGGCGGAGGAACGGCCGAAGATGAGAGAGCCGGTGGAGGAGGAGTCAGCGCCGCGGCTGAGGAGGCAGTAGCTGAAGGCGCCGCCGAGTTGGCCGGCGAGTTGGGAGATGAAAGATATAGGACCGGAGCCAAGGCCGAGAAAGCCGGAAGCACCAGTGAAAAGGCCGGAGTTGCGGTGGCCGCAGCCGATGGCGACGTTGGTGATGGTGGTGGATCCGAAGGTGAGGGTTTCGAAGGCGAGAGTGCCTTTGGTGAAGGAGCCGTCGGAGTAGGAGAGTTGGTAGAGGCAGTGGCCGGAATTGGGAGTGAGGAGAGAGCAAAGAGAGGGTCGGGGTGGAAAGAGAGGAAGGGCCAGCGCGCAGGGAGAGAGAAAAGGAGAGATATATACTAATTAATATATATTATTATTTTCATAAATAAAGTGAATTGTCTTCTTTAAACTAACATATTTTTAATTTGTTATTAAGTAGCGGGGCTTCTTGCAAAAAAAAGGCCACTAAACAACTTTTTTACCCGCGAATTTTATGCGAAATCCCTCCAAACTAAAATTAATAATAACTTACCGGCGATTATTCAGTTAAACCCCGCTAACTATAAATAATTTCCCGCATTTTAAAACATAAACGCCGCTGAGTGAATTTTTCACCCCCTTGCCCCTAATGAAAATATTTTCTCGTGTTTTAATCCCTCAAAGTCCACAAAATCACATGCCGGGGTTTATGCCCAAAAAAAAGCTGCAAAATGTAAAATATTAGCGGGTTTACGTAAAACGCCACTAATAAAACGCCGCGAAAAGCCTAATTTGGTGTAGTGATTTGTTATGTTTGTAGCAGTCTTCTGTAATAGTTTCTTAACTTAACCTGCATAACTAGACATTTTCTCCTTGTTATGCTTTTTGTGAAAAAAAAAGCACCGATTATTTGCAATACTGTTAATCATTCAGTACACTCTTAAGATCAGTGTTATGTTTGTTATTGTAGAAGAATAAGTCATAATGTTCCTGAATATGAGCTACTTATAGGAATGTGGATGAGAGATTTCAACATTCTGGAGAAATAGTGCACAGACAATTTCATCGAATGCTAAAAGGTATACACAAACTTGGAAATGATATTATTAGACCGGTAAATGAAAATTTTAGAGATGTGGAGGATTAAATCAAGGGCGATATTTGATATTGGCCTTACTTCAAAGACTTCATTGGCGTAATAGATGGAACACATATGGTCATTCTTGTACCGTCTTAGAAACAAGTTCCATTTATAAATAGAAAAGGGTACACATCAACAAAATATTCTAGCCGCATGTGACTTCAATATATGCTTCACATTTGGGCTTTATTGGGTGGGAAGGATCGGCACATGACACGTGTATATTAATGGAGGCTTTGAAAAATCCATCTTTGAAGTTTCCTCAACCGCCAGAAGGTTCACATTTACTTGAAATTAATTTTATATCTATGTTCTATGTTTCATTTCTTATTGTATTATACTATTATAGGGAAATACTACCTTGTGGATTCTAGGTATCCTATAATGAAATGATTTTTGGGGCCATACAAGAGTGACAGATATCACATTCCACAATTTACGATGTCTCGCGCCTTTAGGTCTCCAAATGAAATATTCAACTATCATCACTCGAGTTTGAGAAGTGTTATAAAAAGAACATTTGGAGTTTGCAAAGCAAGATGGAGGATCATACAAAATATGATAATTAATTAAATATTTAAAATAATATCTAAATTTGATAATTTATTGATTTAATTAATATATAATAAGTAAATAATCTTAATATTTAAAATAATATCTAATTTTAATTAATAATATTAATATTAATAATAATTGTAATAATAATAATAACATCAATAATAATTATTATGATTATAATTATAATCATGATACATTAAGTAATAATAATAATAATAATAATAATAATAATAATAATATCACATTAAGTTATTATTATTATTAGTGGAAATTGCCAAAAACACCTTGTAAGTTTGCAATATTGCCAAAAACACCCCGTTAGTTTTGCACTCCTCAAAAACCCCTTCCTTTTGAATACAATGATTTTTTAAACCCCCCAAACATCTAATAGTGATTGATAGAGTTAATTTGGAATTTTTTGACTGAAATTGTCCCTGCATGGGAAGTTATGGCAAGTGTGACGAGGGTTTGACTATAATGCCCTTGGAGTACAATGAGTTTCTATTTGAAAATGAAGCTTCTATTTAAAATATGAGGTTTGAGGTTACATTTTAAAAAAATGAGTTTCTGTTTAAAAAAATGAGTTTTCTATTTAAAAAAATGAGTTTTTTGTTTAAAAAATTGAGTTTTCTGTTTAAGAAATGAGTTTTCTGTTTAAGAAAAGAGGTTTCTGTTTAAAAAAATGAGGTCTCTGTTTAAGAAATGAGTTTTTCGTTTAAGAAATGAGGGTTTTGTTTAAAAAAATGAGGTCTCGTTTAAGAAATGAGTTTTTTTGTGGTGTATTTATCACCCCCAAAATCTCTTTATTGCGATTAGATCGGGCCGATGAGACAAAGCATGCGGCTCACAATCACGATCACGCTGCATGAAAAAAATGGGATTTCATGTTCAGAGAAAAAGGTGCAACCTTTCGATGCCTTCGCTCGACGACGAGGAGCATGCGGTCTTCCCCGAGGTCAACGACGAAGAAGATGAAAGAGATGAGGTCGACTGACGAGGAAGGCGATGAAGAGCGAAGACGAAGACGGCGAGATCGAACCCTCATCGGCGCCGCTTCCTCCCTCCGTTCTCGTCACGCGACTTAGGCACCATGGATCCAAACCCCGGAATGATCCCTAAACCCTAACCCTATTGCTATCCATGTTGCGGTCTCCGCGATCGAGAATGGTTCCGTTTAAGTTCGACCCGTCTTATCCGACGTCGCCATCGAAGACCTCACCACTCCGATCGCCGAGGAACGTCGCCAACCGGATCGCCAGCGCCGATAAAGATTTCTCCTTTAAGACCCCACGAGCGAGGCCACGCTCGAGATCGCTCGCTAGATCCGGAGCTCGAGCACTCAGCGTTCGCAGCGAGATCGTGACGATGAGATACTCAATGTCCCTACTCAATGAGGTCTCTGTTTAAAAAAATAAGCTCTCGTTTAAGAAATGAGTTCTCTGTTTAAGAAATGAGTTCTCTATTTATATGCTTGTTTGTCTTTGTTTAACTATCGATGTTTACGTTTAATATATTGCGTTTACGTTTAAAAAAAGTGCTTAAATATCGTTGTTTCTATTTAAATATGTCACGAGTGCAACCTTTCGATGCCTTCGCTCGATGACGAGGAGCATCGCGGTCTTCCCAGGGTCGACGACGAAGAAGATGAAAGAGATAAGGTCGACGACAGGGAAGACGATGAAGATGAAGACGAAGACGGCGAGATCGAACCCTCATCGGCACCGCTTCCTCCCTCCGTTCCCGTCACCGACTTAGGCACCATGGATCCAAACCCCGGAATGATCCCTAACCCTAACCCTATTGCTATCCATGTTGCGGTCTCCGCAGTCGAGAATGGTTCCGTTCAAGTTCAGCCCGTCTTATCCGACGTCGCCACCGAAGACCTCACCACTCCGACCGCCGAGGAACGTCGCCAACCGGATCGCCAACGCCAATAAAGATTTCTCCTTTAAGACCCCACACGAGCATGCCACCTTCGAGATCGCTCGCCAGATCTGGAGCTCAGCACTCAAGCGTTCACGCGAGATCAGCGACGATGAGATACTCAATGTCCCTACTCAATGAGGTTTCTGTTTAAAAAAATGAGGTCTTTGTTTAAAAAATAAGCTCTCTGTTTAAGAAATGAGTTCTCTGTTTATATGCTTGTTTGTCTTTGTTTAACTATCGATGTTTCTGTTTAATATATTGCGTTTACGTTTAAAAAAGTGCTTAAATATCGTTGTTTCTATTTAAATATGTACGAGTGACCAAGATTAATTGGTTTTATATCCAGGATTAATTTATCATGTAAATATTTGTTTTTCTGTTTAAATATTAATGTTTTTGTTTAAAAAATGAGTTTTATGTTTAAAAAAATGAGGTTTCTGTTTAAGAAATGAGTTTTCTGTTTAAGAAATGAGGTTTCTGTTTAAGAAATGAACTCTCTGTTTAAGAAATGAGTTCTATGTTTAAAAAAATGAGCTCTCTGTTTAAGAAATGAGTACATGCAAAAAGGAATGCAAAAAAGAATGAAAAAAATGTATGCAAAAAGGTTTAAGGGCAATGATGGAATTTCATAATGCAGGGGGTAAAAAGGAAGTGAAACAATAAAGGAAGGGTTGTCTGAGGTATGCAAAACTCACAGGGGCTGTTTGGGAAGTTTTGAAATTATCGAGGGGTAAACAGTAATTTTCCCTTATTATTATCATCATTAGTGTTTTCATCATCATTATTAATAGAATGCATAATAGTAACTCAATGAAAATAAAGTGAATGCCAATTTTAGTAATTTACAACCTCTAAAAGCTATTTAGAAAATTTATATCCAAACAACTTCACACATATAAAAGTACTTTTCCATTAACTTATCCAAACATAAAATACTGAAAAGCACTTAACTTATTCTAAAAAACACTTGTAAAAAAGTACTTCTATAAATTAAAAAAAAAAAAACACCTTTTTTACAGGGCAACCCAAACAAGCTCATAATTTGTTTCACACCCCCTCCCCCTGTGAATCCCTGGTCAAAAGGAAAGTAATTGCAAGTTGATTATTACTTTACATAATTCTTTTTCAACCAAACACATGAAAATGTTTCACAGCCTTAACTTTACTTTCCCAATACCAAACTGCCCCAAGAGTCAAAGAAAGGGTTTCTTCTCCAATCGCCACCCGTTAGTCATGATCCAACACCGCCATCCTCTTAGGATTTCTCTCTCATCAAGCACCGACACCGCCCATCATCTCCGGATCTTCCTCTGGTCAATCACCAGCATCGCCACACCGCCCATCCTCTTTCTCCCCTCAAAGTAAGGGCTTCTTCTTCACCATCCTCTCCCTCCCCTCAAATCGGAATATTTGTAAAATATGTTGAAATATTTATTTAAGAGTTTTCTAAAATGGTTGTACTTCTGTAAATTATTGGTATAATACCTAAATTGGTCCCTCTACTTTTCTCTCTTTTCCCTTTTGGTCCATTTACTCAGAAATGTTCCAAACTAGTCCCTCTATTTTTGAAAATGGGCCAACTTAGTCCATTAACTCTTGAAAATAAGCAAATTAGTCCCTACATTTTCAAGAGTAGAGGGACTAGTTGGAAAGAGACTAAAAATAGATGGACTAAGTCCATTTTCAAAAATAGAGGGACTAGTTGGGAGTATGTCTTAATCAAAGGACCAAAAAAGTAAAAGAGAGAAAAGTAAAGGGACCAATTCAGGTATTATACCTAAATTATTTATTAGTGATGTCATAAGAAATGGAAATGATCAAAAGAAAATTGCAACTACAAATCTAAAGTATTTTCGTATTTAAATTAGATGCTCTACCCATTGTTAGTTGTAATTATCCTCTTCTGATAATATGTGCTTGTTAATTTTAGCTTGAATACAACTTCATTTATTTATTTATTTATTTATTTATTTATTATTCCACGGCATTAGAGGAAGGTGATCAAGAGTATTCTATTATTAGCTGTTAGAATGAAATTAATATATATACACACACACACACACACACATATATATATTATGCTTCACTCAGCTCATGGAACTTCAAGAGTAGTCTATTAATATTTGGTAATGTTTGATTAGATGTAGTTAAAAATGCAATGAATTTTCAATTCAATTGTTGTGTATTTGTAAACCCTAGATTTGAAAGTACATGCGAGTCAACTCTAGTGATTGGTTGGCTTCAATTGAAAATGCTGGATTTCAAGATTTTGTGTTTGCTTGAAAGGATTTGTAAGTTTGGACTTTGAAAACATATGTTTGGTTAGATGTATTTTTTGAATACAAACACGTTTGATGAGGTTACCCTCACTTTGGTTTAGTATGAAGTTTCATTAATTATAAATGCACAATTAAATGTTATTAATAGTAAAAAAATAATTATATATATAATTATTTATTTTAATATATAATTATGTTTGCATTACAATTTATTTTTATTTTTAATAATTATATTATATATATTTTACATAATTTATGATTTTTTAAGCTAAATATGATAAAAATAAAATAATAAGCCTTTATTATTAAGGTTAAATTATTTTATGCCTTTATTTTAAATTTTTTTCATTTTATATCAAGATAAAATATAATAATATAATATTCTTTACTCTTAATGATGGAAGATCTTAGCATGCCAAAAAAAAATTTAAATAATAATAACCTAAAAGGGGGAAGTTTACAAGTTTTTTTGTAAAAAAAAAATTATAATGAAACATTTAATTTAGAAATGAGATCAATGAACTAGATTTCTTTTTGTCACAATATGTAATACTCTCATTAAATTCCAAAGGAGTCTGAACTACGCACAATTTGGGTGAAGTTACAAATCCAACAAAATTCATTACAATTGTAGTTTTACTTTGAATTTATCAAATTTAGGGGTGAGAGAAAAAATCTTGATCCGATAATATGATCAGTATCTGATTTTTCAACCCAAATTTTGCAAGTACCCGATTTGAATTCGGATCTAAAAAATAAAAATCTGTAGCTGAATCCGATCTGGTTTTCAATATATTCATAAATTAAAGTTTACATAGGTTAAAAAGTAAAAAAAAATCCAAATTCATAATATAATCTTTTATGAGTTATATTAATAAATTAAATTTTACAAGGGCTAAAAACTAAAAACAAATCATTAATCTAATCAATTTAAGAGTTATATATATATATATATATATTGATTTCTCTATTCTAGCCTTCATCAACCGCGTCTTTTCTCTAACTTCATTATAAATAACTGATACTACCAAAAAATATTTGATTTTCTTTTGTATTGTTTAGAATTGATAAAAACTTTAAACTTGAATTTGAATCCGGATATCCGATATTCGATCCAGTTTAAATCGGATACCCTATTTTTAGGATCCGATTTAAACCGAGATACAAATTAAGTTTTTGCGGATCCCAAAAATCTGGTATCCGATCCGATTTTGCTCAACCCTACAGTCAAATCTAACCAAACAAATATTAGTTTTCGAAAGATTTTGTAATTCTAATTTCATGTAGTTTTAAATTAGCCAAACAAACACACACTTCATGTATTTTATTTATATTTTTATTTATTAAATTTGGTTTGACCAGATTACCCTTAAACCTTTACCCTTCTCTGATTCAAAGGTCTGGTCCAGTTCTGATTACCTAGCTTATCATTTGAAAGGGATGTTTTGATCATAAATTATCTTTTAATTTTAAAAGATACGTAAATCACTCAAAATATATTAAAATAAGGGAAAATTACTTTTTAGTCTCTAGAAAGTTTCAAACTTTCACTGCAGTCCCTCTGCCTTTTTCATTTTCACAAAAGTCCCTCCTTTAATGTTTGCATTCCTCTTTAGTCCCTGCCGTTAAAGGCATCAATTATGGGGCTGTGAAATGGCAACCTTGCCCTTGGCTCAAAATCAAGCATTGGAGGGCTTTTTCCCTCCATGTCAAATCACCTTTTGGAGAAAAGTTAAGAAGCAATCCAAAGAAGCTACTAATGTCAGAACCTTTTCATTTTTTTTTTATGCAAGTCTTCTTCTTCTTCTTCTTCTTAGTGCTGAAGCATCTCATTTTTTTATTTTCCTTCGATTATTTTGTTCTCTTCAGATTTGTGCACCTTCTTATGGCTAGGAAAAAAGCTTTGTTAGTTTCATCATTGTCTCATTTTCTACTCTCCATCCTATAGAGTACGAGGCCGCGGCCGTGGGGAAAGTTTTTTTAGGTTCTTCTTGTTTTCATCTTTTATACTAAGTAACAGACGATAGTCTTGGTAACTTTTTCAACTTTCATGTAGGTGTTCATTATTAATGGAAACATTTTGTGCCGTGGCACGATACAAAGGTGAAGGACGTATGCTTTAATTCACCATATTGAGTTAATGGGAAACAGTAATGGATGACATAAGTGAGCAGTGGGCATTGGACGGTTCTCAGGTCAGGGTAAAGTTTGTGACACCTGACTCGTACAAGACGCTTTGATCAATTGAGCCGGATGCTGACTTTCAACGCATGTGCCATATACATCAATTTTTCAACAAAACCGTTGTTGACATCATCATCGAGGACGCGAGTGTGTCAATGGATGACAACTCGGGCTCATTGATTCCATCGTAATTGCAATGATAATTATTGCCGGTTACCTTTCATTTATGTAATATGTGTAATTTATCTCATACATGTTTATTATATTAGTCTCATGTGTATTAAAATACTTTACCTGTGTAATATTATCTGTTTATGAGTAAATATATACTTTACTGTCTAAAATAACTTATTCTTGTGTAAGTTTGATGTTTATTTGTGTAATAAAGTATCGTATTGACATTGTCTGTTTTATGCATTGTCATGTAAGGACGCCTTCTCAGCAAGTATGAACGCAGATGTCGAGACATATCTGTCCCAACATCCTCCGACAGGGGCGGTCAGTATTGTTTAGTCTTCACAAACACTTGATAGGGTGACCGTAAAAGTGGGTCAACGCTTTGACAATGTAGAGCAGTTTAAAGATTGCCTACATACCAACGCTATAAGACAAAATTTTGATTTTACGTTTATAAAAAATGATATGCTTCGGGTGACCGTCAAGTGCGCTGCTCCCAATTGTCAGTGGCGTGTGCATGCATCGAAAGAGGGAAACATTAACACTATCCGGGTGAAGACAATGCAGACAACATAGTTGTGGTGGGGGCATTGGTACAACAGTGCACCCGAAAGCAAGCAAAAAATGGGTCTCTCAACGTGTAATACAAAAACTCAAGGAGCGGCCATTATATAGAGCCGTCGACATTCAGAAAGATATATTACAGGACCATGGAGTTCGCCTACCATATAAGTGTGCTTGGATGGGGAAGGAGATTGCACGGGCCGCCATTCATGGTAAGAAGGTTAGTAGCTACGATTTGCTTCTCTGGTATGCGGACAAAGTGGCTGAGACGAATCCCGACAGTTTTGTAATCGTTGAGAATGACGGTGATCGATTTAAATGCGCTTTTTTCTCGTTTCGGGCATGTTTGTTGGGTTTCAAGTTGGGATGCATGCCATTACTTTTTATTGACGGAACTCACTTGCTTGGCAAGTACGGCAAGATTCTGTTGGGTGTAACTGCCAAAGATGGCAATGAGGGTATCTTCTATGTAGCATTCGCAGTAGTTGACAACGAAACAGATGATAATTGGACTTGGTTTCTTGCTACCCTCGGGGAGGCATTGTATGGAGAAGATGATTACGACAAAGTTATTACATTTATCTTGGATCGATCGAAAGGTCTTGTTAACGCAGTCGCGCGCGTGTTCCTGTCATCACCACATGGTTATTGTTTGTGCCATTTGGAAGCCAATTTCATGAAGGCAAACGGCAGCCTTGGGAAATCATTGAAAGAATAATGCTGGTCAGTAATCGTGAAAATTGCGTACGCGTACACGTCTAAAGAGTTTGATGATGCAGTACGTAAACTTGTAGCTATATCAACCGATGCACATGATTGGTTGTTACACAAGTCCGACATTGATCATTGGTGTAACTATTTGTTCAAGGGTATGCGGTGGTGCGAAATATATTCTAATGTAGTGGAGTCTTTCAATGCCTGGATCAAAGAGGCAAGGCATCTACCGGTAACAAGCATGGTTGATATCATAAGGAAAGATTAATCTACAGTTCATTGTTTAATGTGTGGTAATCAACAATGCTACTTAATAATTGGTACTATTATTTAAAATTCTATTTGTCGGTATAGTTTATATAAGTCTTGTGTACAAATATGGGTTCCTATGTATAATTCTAGTTAAATACGTATAAATTCTAATACATGTGTAGTATACTATGTTACTGTGTAATATTTGGAATTAGTAGTTAAAATAGTGAGTTGTTATGTACGCTTACGATCTCATGTGTATTAAATTATGTTTATGCTCATTAGTAATTCTTACCAGCTTCGCGCATGTTAATACCCAGGTTTAAACTGATGAAAATGCTTACTGAGCGGTGCGAAGTGTCTGCCATGTGGGACACATACCTTTGCCCTGAGATACACAAGAAGGTTGAACAAATCGTCGAAATCAGTTGGTTTTCGAGAATGGGTCGATCAAGCGATGACACTTACGCAAATGTTCTTGTAGGAGATGGGACGTACATGGACTGCCATGCAAGCATGCAACTGCTGCGATTATGCAAACAGACACAAATGTGCATTGCTATGTAGACCAATATTTTATAGCAGAATCGTATCGTCGTGCATATGCCGAACCAATATATCCGATCCCTGCAGTGACAAGCCATCGGATGACGACCATCAACTGAGAATGCGACCATCGATAGCAAAGAAACGACCCGGCCGTCCGCGAAGGAAACGGATCGAATCACAATACTTTGATGTGCGCGATTTACATTGTGGAAGGTGTCACCAAACTGGACATAATCGACGATCTTGTAATGCAGTCATTGCGGACTAGATATAAAAACTTCTTTATGCAGTAATTTTACCTTTGTTAGACATTTATAGTATGCTGGTGTAGTTAATCACTTGGATTGTGTAGTTAATCAGTTTGTTGTGTGTTAGAAGTTTTTCCTATGTAATATTTAAGGTTACTGTGTAAAATGATAAAATTCCACGTTGTTAATGATGTCATTGTGTATACAATTTATACTGCTGTGTAAAATACAACTAAGTTGGATATTTTTGAGAGATAGTTAAAATTCTAGTAAACCGGATTCATATATGATTTACGTACAAACATTTGCAGTTTCAATTCACCATATTATAAAAATTTTGTCAACAGGATTGCGTTCTGGGCAATACCAGCGTCGTCAGTAGTCTCAACGGCAGGTTCTTCGTCCGCTGCAGACTCTGCGGTAGGTTCAGCAGCCTGGCTAGTCTCCACTGCAGTTTTAGTTTTCTCTTTACCCTCCTTGGCAGTCTCCGCGACTGTGTTAGAAATAATTTTTCGCGTTATTCCATCAATTAATATCCATAATACGTAACGCAGTCTCAAATACGGGATGTTCCCCCATAATATGTCCAGTCGTTCCCCATTCAAAATTTGCTCCATGTAGCGTACGCAAAATGTTGGGCAGTCGTTGCAGCTTGGGGGTTGTTGGAGGTAGTCATGCACATACTCTAGAGGTAGATCTCTGAATTTGTTGTGGCCCAAGTTAACCTCCAGTACGAGTTCAAAAAGATCCCGCTGAAGCATTATATTCCATCATCAGTGAGAAGTACATTAGAAGAGGAATAGCAAACGATTGCGAAGGACTTACCTTATCAACGGCATCTGAGTCGTATATAGATGACTGAAGTGACGAGTAGTGCATGTATTTTGAATTCTCCAAGTCAAGCATTAGCAAATGATAGTGGCCGTTGAAGACTATTGGCATCAGGATAATGTCAGCATTTTTGTAGCCAAACATTATATCCTCCATCATGTACGCAGCCAGGTCTGCCGTGGTTTCCAACTTCTGCATGGCGAGTGCTTGAGGACGCGTGACGACGGCTCGTTTTTGGAATGCTAGTGGATTTGATATTAACTGTTCACGCATGATGAGGACCAAGACATCGATAACATCGTCCGGGACTTGATCTTTGCCCTCGAGGAGAATGTAAATGCTATCACGCGTTGTGTACGCATAGTCATTCCTCCACACTACTGAACTGAAACAATATGTCAAGAAAAGTTCAACGTCAATCATATGTTACACATAAATAATTATTCTTACACATTTACTATTTGTATTACACACCTATTTATACTATGTTAAATCTAAAACGTTATTTACACATAAATAGCTACATTTTACACAGGTACGTGTTTATTTACACATATATTATCTAATATACACATATATAGCTATCGTTTACACAATTATGAAGTTTGTTTACACAATTATGAAGTTTATTTACACGTGTATAATGTAATATAGACATGCAAGTAAGAGGCATACATAGTCAACGGATATTACCTGTCCACTCGGGTGTTCAAATAATGTGTAAGGGATGTCCGTTCCAACAGGTTCAACCTACTGAAGCCTGGGTATTTCTTTTTTTGTGGGAGAAAACCCGGAGGGGTCTTCGCTTCAGGGGTCGTCTCTCTTGGTGGAACCTCGTATGGCACTATTGCAAGCGGATTGCTTTACTCTGATGTATTCTTCATTCCAGTTAGGGATTCGACAAGTGCTGCCACTTCTCCTAAGGCCGCTTCGTCGGCATCTGTTGTGTCAGCTGAAGTGGAGTGAAGTGGGAACATTCTCCTCGGTGGGGCTCGCATAGGTGATTGGTTTTTCGGAGCATGTGTCCTTGTGCTTCGTGTTCCCTTTCGCGCAGTTTTCTTAGGTGGAACCTTCTTGGGGGCCCTGACTGGAGCTTTCTTTGGTGGAACCTTCTTCGATGATTGTTTCGGTGGGACAGCCAGAAATATATCTGCCTTAGCCATGCGGCGAGTTACTCGCCTTGGCTGTGTGTCAACTTTACTACCTTTGCTGGTGGAAGTCACTGCAATAGGCGCAGGCTCTGTCATAGGGGCAGGTCCTGCAACAGGCGCTGGGCCATCAAGCTTGGTATTTTTATTTACAAGTACATCCTCCGCAACATGAGAATGTGCAAGCTCTGCAACAGGGGATGACGCTGGGGGCTCTTGGGTATCATCAGCATCAGGAGCGTCAGGGGTCGTTTTTGAAGTGTCCCTTTCCCGAGTCAGGCCAAACCGGCCCCTAAAACCCCGGGCTACCCGCTTGAATCTCCTACCTGAAGAAAAAAGGGGAGAACGAACCGTTGGTTCCCGCTGTATGTTACTATCCGGTGGTGGTGACCTTGATACGACCCTCGACCGCCTTTCATCATTCGCATCGCGCTCGTCCAAACGCGCACGCATACCACGAACTTCTTCTAATATCCGCTGCAAGAGGTTATGTACATCATCGTCGTCTCCCTCTGATTGACGGCGAGAGAATTTTGATGAGTCGTAAGGGGAAAAGTCCCCCCTAGGTCGCTTCCTTGCTTGCTGTCCGCTTGGTTTTGCCGAGGATACCTTAGGGGAGGCATGTTTCCTTTCTACAGGCCTCATTGTCGGGGAGCGGCGTCCGGCCCTTCTCTTTCGCTCGGTTACTTCAGAAGACCTCTCGTAACCTTGCTTTCTGCTTTCCCACCTTCCAACGCCAATGAGTTCAGTCTCCTCATTGTTGGCTGGAACAAGTTCGTAGAACTGCAACATTATACACAAGAACTATTATTAATTTAAGCATGTAAGGCTTATTATACACAAAAAGTACATAATTTACACATGAATATGTTTCGTTACACAGGTAGCCTCTGTTATGCATAGGAAAATATATTATTAGACATGTAAAATATATTATACATATGACAATAATATTATACACAATTAAACAATTTAATATATAGAAAATAACATAATTTACATATTTTTGCTAGAGTTTGACACAAACTTACTTCTTTTCCTTTAAGTGACTTCAACAGAGGATCGATTGAACTTGCCTTGATGTAATTGGTTTCCCCATAACACACTATGCGGGGTGTCTTTCCCAGCCGCTGTTTTTTCACACTGCCAGTTATCTTGTAGAACCAAATGATGAGGGCGACGGTGCACCCTTTCAAGTAACCTACGGTGGTGTACTTTCCTTTGCACAGCATCTGTACACGTTCGGCTGTTGTGGGGAGATCGACCATCAGCCACCTGTGAACGGCATGGGCCCAAGCATAACGCCCAAGTGAGGGAAGATCATTAGCGTACTTGGCCGCAAATATTGGCGCATTAAGAAAAGTGCTTGGGAAGAAAATGGTAGCCATGAAGTAGACGATTAGAAGCTTTACAAATGTCTCCTCGTCACCGCCTTTTCTTCGCACGAGCAAGCATAGGTTGTCTTTAATTGCGTCACGGTGACGATTATGCATTTTACTAAGGAATGACTCCTCAAACTCGCTTTGGATCTTCTCATGTTTGAACGATACAATATCCCCTCCACAACGGAGACCGAGAATGAGTGCCACGTCTTTTGGCCTGAATGAGAGCATGCTCTCTCCTATCTTAAAGCGTTGGGTGCGATCGTCATACACCTACAGCAGCGCGTCAGTCACCCTCTCTCCTGGATGATGGGAGCGACATCCATGAAATGGGCAAAAGGAGTGCCTCGGAGTATCTCCCAGTGCCGCATGTTCATATCCTTCCTTAATACGGAGATCAGTTCTACAACAGGAGCTAGGTAACACCGTGCATTTACAAACGTTGTCGACATCGTCTATTGTGGAAATAAAATAAAAATAAATCAATATCTTAAATACGAGCATACTTATTTTACACACGAAGAAGGTATTGTACACAGAAACATCTCATGTTACACATTAACTCAAATATTACATAATACGATGCACAAACTAAATGACAATCTCAAGTCTATACGCATCATCATAATAAAGTCTTATTTCACACACAAACGAAGCAATGTCACAACATCTAAACACCACACATAGCACTATCATCCACCTTCTTGAAGGCATGTTTTCTCACCTTTTGGTTGCAATCTCCTTTGACAAACTTCTTCAGTGGTCGGCCGTTCGTTAATGGGAGAACAAGAGATTCGAAAAAGACGAAAGCCGACGCTCGCGAGGAAGACGATTGCTGGGAAAGGGTTCTCCAACCGCTTGCCCACAATGTATAGAAGACGAACAGACGCCACCATTAGAGAAAAGCGGCCCCTCCGTGAATCCCAACTCCTCACAAATCTAACCGTCCAACCATGCGTGGTTACCAAGATTTTCAAGGGCACACTCATCATTTCACGTGCCTGGGAAGTTTCTCCATACAAAAAGGACATTATGGTAACTTCCATAGCCATTTAACACCTTTATTAACTCTGTTTGGGGAATAAGGACGGAAACGAAAAGACCCCATAAAAGAGAGACTAAAAAGGAAGTGGAAACCTTGCAGGGAGTTAGAGGGAAAGTGAAAATTTGGGAGAAATGTTTCAATACTTTAAATAATAAACTTGGGTTATCTGACAAGGAAAAAAGTGGGGGGATAAAATAGCAAACCAACGACCTCTTAATATATTGGCATCGCATCCCTTGAAATATTTTGTTTCGCCTAAAAAAAATGGGTCAATTTTATGATAGTTTTTATATAAAAATACTTTAATTATTATGATTTTTGTTTCACACATAAAAACAGCTAATTGAATTAATTGGCAAGTTTATTATATAAGAGTTATGGCTATTAAAACAATTTATATAAAGAATATGCTGCGATTTTTGTCAAATAAAAATAAAAATTATAAATAGATGCTTACAGATTTTAGTTTATTTTATTGTTTGTTTTTTTTTTTTACGAAAATAACAAGCTCCGCTTTCAGATTTCATATGAGATTATATATATATATATATATATATAAGAAGTGAGTTGTTTGTATATTTTGGTGAAAAAGATGTTATTTATTTTGATTGTACATATTTTATGTTTGATTTAATTAGGAAATTAATCAAATTAATCAAAAAAAAATTTCTGTACGCAATTAATCAATAAAATTATCTTTATTTGTCTGATTATAAGCTTTACATTAAATATATATATATATATATTGCAAAATTTCATAAAAACCAGGACGCGAATATTTAGAGGGGATTAATTTAAATAGTAAAATTTCTATAATACCCTCCTAACTTCAAGCCTTAGACATGAACAACAATCAGAAGGTTGGGGTAAAATGGGAAAATAAAAGATTAGGACGCAGACTTGAAGGCCACGTTAGATAATCTAGAAGACTGCTAGGCATGACGTGGCGCTTCATTGTTTGACGGACCACGTAATTCACCGTCAAATATAACGGCGTTACGTCTCACGAGCAAGCTAACACGTCATCGGTTCTATCTTCTCCTTTCTTTAAATCTTGTTGACTTAAAAAGACAATTTTACCCCCCACCGTTATCTTTATTAATTAACTTATTTAATAAAGTGAATAATTTTCAAAATTTTTAGTTTTAATTTGTTATTATGCAAAATTATTATTTTTTCTATAAATTAAATTCCTTAATAAGCTGATAGTCCAACAATAGCTATTGTGATTCCAAAAAATGAAAATAAAATAATTAAAAAATTTCGAATTCAAAATTCATTGTAACAAATCGCTGATTGTAAATACGAGTCTGTACGTACAGGTTCATGTATATAGATATAAATTTAATTTAATTTTTATTAATATGGCATAAAAATGAAATAAATATAAGTTGAAATAAAAATAAATTTATTATTGACTTTTTTTTTAAAACACCAACCCATCAGAGGACTGCTCTAGAATTTCAAAAAAGGGTATTTCCGTAACTTCGGAAAGCTCTCCTTCCAGGAAGGAGAGGCAAAGGAAACGGCCGTTATTTGTAAAGTAACGCCGTCAAAAACCAATACGGTCATCAGTTCTGGGTCAATCGGTATATATACCGCGAAGGCACCCATCTCGTCGGCTCCGCCTACCTCTTTTCATTCACTTCCTTGTTTTTCTTCGATTTTCTCTTGAGAGAGAGAGAGAGAGAGAGAGAGTGCTTGCGAGAGAGTCGTAGAGAAGGCGAAGATCGGATCTTCTCCTTTGCTTCTTCGTCGTTTGAAGCCCCTTTTCTTGGCGTTGGCCCTGATCGAAGTCCCATTTTCGGTGAGGATCTGTGTGTTTTCGCTGTCTCTTTGTGTTAGGTTTTGGGATTTTTTTTTTTATTTTTTTTTCCTGTATGTTGATTTTGAGATCTAGCTTGGTATCCTATGCTGCATTTTTGTTGAATGGAATATTAATTTCTTGAATGGTGTTTCACGTTTTTTCTGTTTTTTTATTTCTTTTCTAGGGTTTTGAAGTGTTGGATTGGACCTTGTTTTGCCTTTTCCCGGGGCTTTTAGGGTTCGATCCAGCGGCGTTTTGCTTTCATTCCTATTTCCTACTGATTCGTCTCTACTTGGTGAGGATCTGTTCTTTTATCATGTTTTGTAATTCCTGTAGTTGATTAGAAACATTATTTGGACTTTAGATTTAGCATTGCTGTTGGATTTGACCCTGGTTGCTGAAAAGTTTTTTTTTTCTGTAGATCTAGGGCCTTTGTGGTTGATGAAGATGAGGAAAAAGGTATTTTGTCCCTAGGGCTCTTTTGGGCCTGCTGGGGTATGATCTAAAGGTCTGACCTTTTGCCTTGTATCCTGTTCAATTCCTGATCGTTTTGTGGAGTTAGGCAATCTTGGGCTATTCGACTCTTGGAGAGTTCTTTCATGAGAGAGACTGGAGCCAGAGATGGATTCTTGGTTTTGAGATAGCTTTTTAGTTCCATTTATTCTTCGGTTTATTGGGTTTTTAAGTAATTACTATTAGGAGATGTCTTCAGCCGGCCTTGCAGCGCTCAGCCCCATCGGGGAAGATTCACCACTTTCACCATACATGTCTGACGGCATTCGGTCACCACATTGCTTGCCTGAGTCAATTCTCATCTATCTTACAGTCCCAGGTTCATCAGTAATGCCGTTGTCTGTACAGGAATCTGATTCCATTGCATTAGTTAAGCTCAGAATCCAGAGTTTCAAGGGATTTGTGGTAAAGAAGCAGAAGTTGGTCTTTGATGGCCGAGAGCTTGCTCGGAATGATTCCCTCGTCCGGGACTACGGTGTGACTGATGGGAAGGTACTTCATCTGGTTATCCGCCTCTCTGATCTTTGTTGTCTTACAGTGAAGACTGCATGTGGGAAAAAATTCAAGTTTCATGTGGAGAGGTCCCGCAGCATTGCTTATGTTAAGCAGCAGATAGCAAAAAAGGGTGAGGATTTTGTCAATCTTAATGACCAGAAACTTATTTGTGATGGTGAGGAGCTTGATGACCAGCAACTGATTGATGATGTGTGTAGAAAAAATGACGCTGTTATCCACTTGATTGTTGGCAAATCAGCAAAGATCAGGACTAAGCCTTTTGAGAAGGATTTTGAGCTTTCAATAGTGGCACCTGATACAAAGGACGAGTCAAGAGCAGAAAACGTTCAGGTTATTACCAAAAAACAGGACAGAGATTCTTGGGTTGAACCAGTAATTGGAAACCCTAAAGTCAAGTATTCACAAATAATTAAGGATCTCATTCAGGATACTTATGCTGGATTGGAGAAGGGCAATGCACCAATCATGTCTTCAGAGGGATCAGGTGGAGCTTATTTCATGCATGACCTCTCTGGTGAAAGAATTGTTGCTGTCTTTAAGCCGATTGATGAGGAACCAATGGCTGAGAACAATCCTCGAGGACTTCCCTTGTCAACTGATGGTGAAGGGTTGAAGAGGGGGACTCGGGTTGGAGAGGGTGCCCTGAGGGAAGTTGCAGCATACATGCTTGACCACCCAATCGACGGCCGTCACTCATTTGTAGGTGATGAAGTAGGGTTTTCTGGTGTCCCCCCAACAGTCATGGTGCGATGTTTGCATGGTGCTTTTAATCATCCTGGTGGGTATGGCTATAGAGCGAAGAATTGTAAGATTGGATCCTTGCAAATGTTTGTGGAGAACTCTGGAAGTTGTGAGGATATGGGGCCCCGTGCTTTCCCTGTGGAAGAGGTTCATAAGATTGCTGTGTTGGATATAAGATTGGCAAATGCAGATAGACATGCTGGCAATATTTTAATCCACAAAGAAGGGGAAGAAGGGCGCATTGTGCTGGTCCCAATTGATCATGGATATTGCTTACCTGAGAATGTGAGTATACATGTATTATTCCTTATATGCTTGGTAGAGCTTGAGCAAGAATTACTAGGTTTCTTATTTTCCTGTATGATATTTCCTTCAGACAATGCTGATTTTAGTAGTACTTTGCTTTTGCTTCCCATTTTTCCCTTTGACCATGTCTTTTACATGCTTTAACAAAAGGCTGAATTGTAATTATCTAAGTTTACTGGAAATAGTTCTTTGCATTCTAGTTGTAGGTATGGTTGAAACTATCTAGATTTTTTTTCCCTAAAATGTTGGTCATGTGAAAAATATTATTATTATGTCTTTGTCAATAGTTATGATAACAGAGTTGTTTTTTATGTTTATGCTAATAACACGAAAAGATACATAGTACGATTGAAGCTATTAGGTAAATTATTTGCAATCCAGTATATCTGAGATGTTTGCTTAAATCCAAGCAGCAAGTTGCTGCACTTGCGTAGGTGGCATAGCTCGTGTAGCCTTCTCTTTAACTTGTTTTCTTCACCGTTTAATACGACCCCTAGTGTGGTTTATAAATTAACATTTACTGTCATTGATGTCTTAGATTTCTGGTATCCCTACCAGAAGAATATATTCTAATTTCACATGTTGTACCATATGCAGTTCGAGGATTGCACCTTCGAATGGCTTTATTGGCCCCAATCCCGTGAACCTTTTAATTCTGTGACCATGGACTATATAAGATCACTAGATGCTGAGGAAGATATTGCGCTTCTGAGGTTCTATGGCTGGGAACTTTCACCTGAATGCCGTCGCACTCTTCGCATTTCTACCATGCTGTTGAAGAAGGGGGTTGAGAGGGGGCTGACTCCATATGAAATTGGAAGCATCTTATGCAGGGAAACCCTCAAGAAGGAATCCAAAATCGAGGATATTATCCGTGAAGCAAAAGATGCTGTTCTTCCTGGAACTAGTGAAGCTGCATTCATGGACTCCATCTCCGACATCATGGATCGTTACCTCGATGAACTCTCCAAGTAGAATAGCCCAAGCTTCTCTTTCCTTATGTAAATGCTGATGTGCATAGTATGCATGTAATCAGATATAAATACCTGGAGGTCATAATTTGTAAGTAAGCAAGCTGATCCGCAGCTTTTATCTCAACTCTGTCAAAAGTTTTTGTGTCTGTGATTCACATTTGTCTCACTAACTTTCCATAAAATGTTCAAAAAACAAAGGCTATGACTCCAAATAAATTCGATTCATTTCTTAGATATAATTGGGTTTCTCATTCTGCTGTTGTTGTTATTGGTGTTTGAATGTTCATGGAGAACAAGCTGCATAGATTAAATTAGATTTATGCTTTACTGCTCTTTGACCATTGCTTGCAAGCAGGGAACCAATCCTGCATATATCCCTTGTTTGCTGCTCCCAGGCTCTGGTCTTATCATTTATACTAAAGAAGGATTTATTCTTTCTGCAGGAATGTCTCTTTTGATGATTCTGAATTTGAAGCTTGAAAACTAGAGATTGACAGGCTTTGACTATGCACTGGCTGCACTAATTTGGTTTTATCATTGAATTCTGAGTGCAACCAAGATTTTCAGTGAAGTCATTGTCATTTTGATCCTCAAACTTGTCAGACTTTTAACAGTGTTTGTTCACCCCCATATTGAGCATGATCTCCAAGAAAACATCTAATGCTTTGTTGTTAAGGAGCCAAAAAAAGAATTACAGGCAGATAATTTCTACTGTGCTTTTGTAAAATAAAGTTAATAAACCCAATATTCTATTTGCCATTTGCTTACATGCATCCAAGTAGACTTATTACTTAGCCTGACCCTTGATTTATATATATATATATACATCAAGGGATGCTTTGGTTTTGGTTTTTTTTTTTTTTTGGGTAAAAATTTTAATAGTCTATATGAACAAATGGCAATGATTTATAGAGATTGTCCATTGGTAAAAGTAAAACAACAATTATCAATTTTGTGAGGACCAAAGCAAATGTAAATCTATAAAACTATAATTTACTACCACCTATAAAAGAGGACCAAAGCAAATTGTTTGACAGATCCAGAGGTTCCTGGTCAAGTGCTATTAAAGAGGGTCATTTAAAATTGCATTCAAGGCACGTATTCCAAACCTCCACCTATAAATGCCCCCTTAAAACTAATTCATTTCTATTTATTCATACTGTAACATTTATAACACAACAATATCAATCAATCAATCATCATCACCATCACCATCACCATCACCATCAATTGCTGATCAATCTAATATAAGCTACAAGGCTGGCCAGGCTGCAGGCCATGCCCCCAGGTATAATCATATTCAATCCATCACACTTTCTTATATACTTATACAATATTCTTCTTTAATTAGCACTTTTTTGTTCAATAATATGTTTGTATATACTACAAGTGATCAATATGCCTTATCTCTTTAAATCTATTATATTTGTATATATATGTGTGTGTGTGTGGCATTCCATTTTTTAAGTAAAACTTGTATCTTAGGTTAATCAAACTTCTATTAACACATAATTATATTTGGTTAATAATTCATGGAGAGAAGCCAAATATACCACATGTAGCTCATTCATGCTTGCATTGATATTACAAGTAGTATATTCCTGAAGTAAAACACTTGAACAACACTTAAATACAAGAATAACTAGAATAATTTTAGACAATAAGATAAATGAAATCTTTAATTATAAAGAGTATTAACTTAAATTGTATTTATGTACTGACTTAATGTATTTTGCCTCTGTGTGTGTGTGTGTGTGAATATATATATAGACAGGAGAATAAGTGAAGAACATGGCACAAGGTGCAGCTGATGCCGTGAAGAATGCTGTTGAAATGGGAGACAAGAACAACTGAAATTTAATCTACTAATTCATTGTCTTCAAGTTGTTAATTAGTCTTCTCCATTTGATTATATCTTTAAATATATTGTCTCATAAAATTATAAACAAAGCATACTGATCTCAATATAATATATATATATATATATATAATTATGATTTATGAGATTAAATATCATCACAGAATTAGAAAAACAATAGAACCAAAGTTCAACAAATAAAATGTGTTGACATTTTAACATAAAGTGAATAATTGCTATTAAAACATGAGCAGTTACCTTCAATTATAATAAGAATACAACATCAACCATCAACAATTTCAACCATAATTATCTAATATTAAAATTTTTCATTATAATCCAGAAATTGTAGGATTGTACAAATTCAAACATAAACCTACCAAAAATTCAATCTGCTCTAACAGTCCATATTTTTAAACAAAAACTGACTAGATATGTGTGTTTAATGCACTGTATGGTAAAATAATAATAACTCGGTCCACAAAATAACTAAAAAAGAAAAAAGAAAAAAAACAATCCAAAGCCATGAGAAAAGGATGTCAATGCAAGAAATGGCTAGTTAACCAAAAAAAAAAAAAAATTGATGTAGTTCCCACACATCATTGCACAAATAAGAGTGGCAAAACAAAATATGGTGGCAGATAACCTGGTAATCAAGCTCATAGATAAAATTTAATGTTCATCGTCATCCTCTGTAGTAGGCAATGAATGAATCACAGCTTTTTCTTCTTTTTTTTTTAAAATCTATTTTTCAAGAAAAGTGGCTAAAACCAACACAATTATACAAACTATAGTATTATCATCTACTTAGCCCATGCAACAGCATCAATCTCAGTTTGGGCACTTCTATATAACTCCAGTCGCTTTGCGAGAGCTGTTCTACGTTCCATCACCGCCGGGTCCTCATCCAACAGAGATGACAATTGTTTTGCCTGTCAATAAAAGTTCACCAAAAAAAATAAATAAATAAATGCCACAGAGTAAATAGCAAAGAAATAGAGATGTCATTATTCACAATGATAGAGATTAACCCTTGAGATAGTGTTCATGTAACTGATGTAACAACAGAGAAAATAGCAAAGAAAGATTTAATAAGCAATGTATGCATTTCATATGACAAATTAAGTGGTATCACTCTTTCAGGATGTTACAGCAGCTTCCCACTTCAATTCACTTGATGTAGGACCTCTTGATTGAAGAAAACTATTGACATTTTTCTCTTTATCACCATGAACAATTTTTTTTCTTTCTTAAAAAGAGCTATTTCAAAATTTTTCAAAATCATCTAATTTGCTGGTAAACAAGCCTAATCAAGAATTAGGCTGATGTACTAAAAACTTTATTTTCACCCAACTGATTGAAATTTTGCTGTTAAAGACTTCATCATGATAATAAGTTGCTTCAAAGACTAGCATTAAAAGTGAAAAAATTGTGGTTTGGAAAATTTAAGGATCTCAACATAAGCGAAATCCACTTCAGGGTGTGGTTTGTAGATTCTAGGCATGATTGCATAGAGAAAGCTGGATCATTTTGCTAAATATCCACAAAAATTTGTATTGAAATAAACGGATTTATTCTCAGGGATTAGTGGAAATTGCGTACAATTAATTAATAATATGCAGCATGATCCTCAATAAATTGATAAACAAAGATCAAAGTGAGTTGGCATCTTGCCAAATACAAAGATGAATATAAGAAGTGATAATTCCAAACCATATAAACACCATAAACAGTCCTGCAAAAATGGGACAATACTATAGCCTCAAACTTATGACTTCAACATAAAAGATTGAAGCATATATATATATCATTCCACGGAAAATTTTTTAGCTACAATATGGAAGGGGTGCTCTATTATTACGTGCAGTTATAATGAACCAACATTACCCACTGTATCGATAGAGGGATTGTATTTTTTTCTATAGATATGCTATAATATGTTTTGGACAGGTTTAAATCACATGTTCCCTTCATGATTTAACTTTACCTTAGTTTATTTAAAAAAGAGTTTCTAATTTCGCTCTCTTCTTTCTATTTTATTTTACATCTTAATTCGTTTTAATTTTCTACCTCAATCTTCTATTATTTTTTAATTGTCTTATCTTGTCCTTTTAAATGTCTTTTTTTTTTTTTAAGATTCCTCTTATCTTTCAATCTTATTAACAGTGATTTTTAATGATTTTAAAAACTCCATTTTATTTTAATTTAAATTTTAAAATGATTGGAATCCCTATCTTAAAGTTGAGTCTCTTTTAAAACAACTCAGTGTCTATAATCTATATATCGATTTACACACCGAAAAACTAGTTTGGCTAAAAATGTTCTCCACCCCACTAAAAAAATGAAATTCCCATGTGTGAACACAGGTATCCAACTTTCATTAGAGTCAAGTGTCAGACACTCTCTGATACTTAAATACTTGACATCTATATCCGTGTCCTAGCAACACTAATATGAACTGATTAAAGAAAGAAAGAAATTAAAAGGGATGCAGAACACTAATTAAGAAAATTTTAAACCCGGTAGCTAGTGAAAGGAAGAGAGTAAATATTATATAATTCCTTAGGTCCTTATAAACTTGAAAGAAAATAGAATTTATCCATATGTATGCTGACAAAATTCTCACCTCCTTTTTTCCCAGCTCTGTGAAGAAATGATCCAGCAAAGAGCGTTTAGCTTCACGCACTTGACAATAAACAACAGACTTGGGGATGGAGTTCCGCAAGGTTGCACACACCATATTAACATATGATAAAACAGTAGTGCCTGGACATAAAATCAATGTGTAAAACACTCAAGCAGTAGAAAAACAATACCAGTCATATGCTTAGAGCTCTCAAAATAAAAAAAATAAAAAGAAAAAAGAAACTTCGGGTTCAAAGAGAGCGGGCTTTCCATACAAAATCTAGGAGTAACAAAGACGACATAGAAGATAGCAAGAGAACAATTGAGTCTAATGCATGTTTTGGTCAAATCAAAAGCATAACATGCAACTGTGCCCAAGAGCCAGAATGATAAACTCTTTTGTTCAACCCACAAGAAGCTGCCAAAACAAGGAGAATAATTACCAATTCGCCTTAGGTAGGAGTCATTGTATCTATCAAAAATTGAATGAGTTGGATTTCCGCCTTTCTCAATATCCTGAGGAAGCTTTCGGAAGAAATCAACAGTGAGATAACTGCATTCCATGTCAACAAGCTTGAGAGTTGCTTTCTTGCTTTCATCCCTCATCCTATCCAACGAATCAAAAGCAGCATTTCCAACCTCCACTTTAAGAGTTGGATATTGTTTTAATTCCTAAAGAAACAAAAGCAGAACTTATTAAAGAAAATCTAAACCATGAAGAAAATTTTAGTTGTAAAGTCCAGTATAACTAAAAGTCCAGCATATCTGAAAATTCTGGACAAAGATCTTACAATTTAACTTGTACATCTTCACATTGAACAGCACGGTCAAAATATTAATCAAACACAGGACATAATCATGTCATATATCAGTGCTAGTTTACAACCAAACTCCGATTTTTCAGTTACTCAAATATTGTCATACATTCAACATAGGAATTTTTCGTGGTTCTATAACTTCATTCACTCCGATGAACTCCTTAGAGAATGAATCAGACCACATCAAGAGAGAAGGAGCACAGGAATGACAAACTATGCTGATACATATATTACTTTATGTCTAGAAGCCATACGCTACTATAAGATGTTAGCAATTATTCAAGGATCATTAACAATGAAAGCAGATGTTCAGCATATCAGCACAACAAAAGGATGCACCATGTTTCTTCCCACTGCCATTAACTTCACAAATGAAACTCATGAAAAGCCATCTCTATCAATTGTTAATGTGAGGGACTACATGAAGCTCAAAGCAAAACCCAACCCCTCAATATTCAGAAGTCAAGGAGAAGAAGCAACTACACTGAAATACTAGTAGAAAATAAACAATCAAGACAACGGTTAAAGTGCAGAAAACATACCATAGTCTCATTAATAGCCTTGTGCACCAACTCCTTCAATATCGCATGAACCTGGAAAGATGGAGAAAAAAATTACAATCTTTTTCTAATCCTAAGAGAAAAATAATAAGTTATCAAATGAAATAGTCAACTTGTCAAATTTGTTGGTGACATGTAAATTAAGACAATCATTAACCCAACTCAAGCTGAACTCAGTTCGAGCTCAGCTCATTTAGCAACAAGTCAATCATTTGTTAAAATGCTGCAGATTTCATATCCATAAAGTTTTTTTTCCATACCGCATCAACAGCAGCCTCGGCAGGACCCCTAATACTAACTAAGCAAGATTCAATAAGACGACGGTATCCTTGCTCTGGGGCTATCAAGTGAGGCTGGTATCCATCAGCTTCAGTAATTAACTTTCTGACATTCTCCATAGAAAGATGCTTGTCAAACTGCAAACGTTTCAATGCTGCAGGGAGTTGATTGTCAAAAACATTGTATACCTTCTCACCACCCGGGCGCCTGTGCAGTATAATACAATGATCAGTATAAGAGAACCAAGAAAAAGTGCAGCGACTCATTCAAGAACAGAAAGCTCAAAACAAATAAACTAGATTATAGCTTTGTTAATATTAGAAAGATCAAAGGATAATGCTCAACAGGAAGAAGAAGAAAAAAGTAATACATGCCATTAAAAGGTTTGTAAAAAGGGTCCCAACTCATTTGCATTGTTTTGAGCAAGCAACCACATGCTTAAAAAAATGATTAAAAAAAAAAAATCAATGAAATATACATTAATTATCAACACACAAAAAGTCAGTAACCCAAAACTTTTCAAATCTCCATAAAATGTATGAATTAGATATTTGCCTTCTTCAGTCAACGTAACTAAATTGGATTTATAGCCCATAAATGCTATGTTTCACTAATTATAAACAAGTGCATGCTGTACAACACTCAAACAGGTAGACTTTGGTCACAAACAGTATACACAACATTATAATACTCTGAGTTAATTAAGAAACTCAAGCAAACACCAGGCCACTCACCCTGCAATGGCAGAGGATACATTAATTCCAAAACACTACTGATGCAAATCTAGACTCGTACTTCCAAAGTCCTTTAAAATAAAATTCCCTATTAACTCAGTTGCCCATCATGTTTTCTACTTTCGTATTCATCAATGATAGGTGCAATTCAATACAAGCAAAACATTTAAATTTCCATTGTTTCACAAGGTTGTAACAAAAGGAATTAATATAGTGAATAACAAATGAAGGAACTTACACTCCATCAAGATGTTCTTTATAAATCTGATCAAAAATACGACAGATCTCCATAATTGCATACAATTTCCCCTGCATGTCCAAATTTGGATAAGCTTAATTGCAAGGTGCCACATAAACAACAGTGAGATAAAGTGATAAACAAACACACCCAACAGGCAAAATCATAAATGAAATCCAGCAAATAGTGCCTTTGAATCTAACAAGTTACAGTTAACTTGCAACTCACAATATATAAAGTAAAAGTACATTGTATCTCCATTTAAATATAATTATTTTTACATCAAAACTCAAGATTAGTTTTAACTTCCAAAAAGAATACGCCTCATAGCGCAAAATAAAATTGATTACAAAAATTTAGTAACTAGAAAAATTGAAATCATGCAAAATAAGAATTGCCTTCTTAAACAGACTTACTCCAGAATCTGCAGCAATTGGCTTTCCAAGACGCTGAAGTTCAGATTCGAGTTCAGCAATACTTTTGTTAATGAGGGATTGAATGCCTGGTATTCTAGACTTGATTACTTGTTCTAAATGCTGCAAGAAAAAATAAAGTTGCATTTATTATCTCCCCAGATATGAAAAGCCTACAATACAAAAAGAAAGGATATATAAGCATATAATACTTTTGACAGCATCTTGCCCAGATGTTCAGAACCCATCCTATGAGCAAGA
Source organism: Dioscorea cayenensis subsp. rotundata (assembly GCF_009730915.1). Classification (NCBI taxonomy): domain Eukaryota; kingdom Viridiplantae; phylum Streptophyta; class Magnoliopsida; order Dioscoreales; family Dioscoreaceae; genus Dioscorea; species Dioscorea cayenensis. Next base: position 21,691,037 of record NC_052475.1, on the reverse strand, counting down.
TGCTTGTACTCAGGAGTGTTTGCAAAATATTCCCTCTCCCTACGTCTGGCTGCAATCATATCAACACTCTTGTTGATGTCAGCTTGTGACCGGTTAACAACACCAATCCATGGAAACTGCAGGCGGTATGACTTTCCTTCCAGTATCTAAAACATCAAGACAAAGCAGTCAAAAGTATATATCATACTTAAAAATGCAGATCACACAAACAAGGTAATAACCAGCAAGAAAACACAAGTATTTATAATAAACTCACAGAAAATAAGATGTAGGCCATCAACATGAAACACAATACAGACATTTGATCTGCCGAATATGTTCATTCTCAACATCAACTTGAAAGTAAATTTGGCATAGAACTACACTATCAGTAATCCCTTGTCAGAATGGCTGGAGCCATCAAGCACTATTAACATAAGAGAGCAATCCTTAAACCTTTCACTAAGCATGGCAACAGCTATGGATCTTTCGAAATCACTAAAACCACCATGCACAGAAATATAACACACACAGCAAATCAAACATTGAAATTTCAGTAACCACAAACTAAAACATCATAAATAAATTATGCCAAAAATCACAAGAGACAAAAACAAAAAAAGCCTATTGCTGTAACTTGTTGCTTCAACCAGGATTAAAGCAAATTAATGAAAAAAATACAAATAAGAGTGAGAAAAACAACATACGATAGCTTAGAAGCTTCTTTCAGAACCTCAATAAAGGCTCACCAACATGATTCTAAAAATAAAGAAATGAAGAATTCTAAAATTATCATAGGCAATGCTGTGAAAAGAGACTCTTACATCGACTGCATCAGTACCCTTATCCATAAGATCGATCTTGGTTAGCACTCCAAATGTCCTCTCTCCTGAATTTTAAGAAAGTAAAATTAGAAAATACAAAAAATTGGAAAGAGAAAATCCAGGATCTTTAAGGTGGTTGCCACTAATCATTAAGAGTCCAATTTAAACTGTCAAGCCAACAAGTCCCTGCATTGAAGGCTTCATATAAACGTGCATAAAAAGTCAAAGTTCTGCACAAACCTAGAGCAACAACCTTTGAGGGCAAGGTAGTTAAATAGGCCCTCTGTTGGCAAACATTATTCAGAACTTCAAATGGTTGGTTTTATGTTAGCCAAGAAATAGTGTATATGGAAAACTGTCAAACTAAGATAAATCACACTTTTTGCCAAATTCAACTAGTTTATAGGACATTGCATGGATGTTGCCTGTGGTACACAAGGGACAGTGATCATAATGTGGTAGTCTCTAGCTTATAGCATGTAAACAATGAGCATAGATATTCACTGTGGTGCAGGAGGGACGACCATCACAAAAATAACATAATGTGAAGTCCATAACTATGGGCATTAATAGCCCGTATTGTTCACAACTTGATAGTTTTTATGATGATATTTGCTTGGCGATTAAAGAATTTTTTCACCACGATCTAGTTTTAGCCGAGCAAGTCATACTCTTGAAGCTTGGTATCATACAAATTTAACAAATTCAAGGAATACCTAATTTAGTTTGGTCCATTTACATTCGATAGGTCTTGATTGATCAAGTTCTCAATTATATCAACCAATTCATGAATGAACTCACTCAAAACATAATTTATAATTTATTTAACTTTCAGACTTAAAACTTGTTATTCTACATTTTTTAAATTTTATTTTGTTGTGCTATAATGGGCCACCAAGCCTTTGTAAAGAGCAATGAGATCTCTAATAGATGCATTTAAAACTAAAATTACTAAGTTCACCTTTAGGATCAACTTCTCGAGATATCTTGATTGCATCCGAAGTAGCCAGATCTTGATTAGCTGGCGAAATTGCAAGAATAATACAATTGGGCTGTAATAAAAAAAATCCTTCGTCAAAAATGGAAATCTTCTTGCAAGTGCTAATATATAAGACTAGTCATAAAATAAAATTAGCAAAGATGAAACGTACAGAAAAATTAACTGTACCTAGCATAAAGAAGGAGCACAACCAGTAATCAAGTAAAAGTTATGCATGATGATCCCAAAATAAGAACAAAACTTGTCACGGGTATGATGGCCCCAAGAGAAGAAAAAGCATTATCATGGGTATCATCCAATATATGCAAGGTTTTTAAAAACCCAAGGCGGGCTTCGAGGCGCTTCTCAACCGTGAGGCGAGGCGTAAGCCTCGAGGCGTTTTGAGGCGTAAGCCTCAATTTTTTTTGGAAAAAACAACAATATTGTCTACCAAATACAAAGTAACAAATATGTTATTTTTATTTATAAAATAAATAATTTTTTGAAACTTATTAAAATATATTATTTTTATTTATAAAATAAATATTTTTCAAACTTATCTTATCTGATAAAAATATATTATTTTTATTTATAAAATAAATATTTTTCAACTTATCTTATCTGATTAAAATATATTATTTTTATCTATAAAATAAATATATTTTTTTTCAAAAATTAATAAAATTATAACTTATTTTATTTGTAACTCATCTTATCTTATTTATAACTAATCTTATTTGCAACTCATCTTATTTTATTTGTAGTTTATCTTGATAATTTTTGTCATTTTTACATAATCTTTAGATTAAAAAATTAAATTGGTACGTATTACATGCAAAACCATAGGTGTTGATAGGTGTCGATGAGTTTTTTTATTGAATTTTACATGTATAAGATTTTATTAATGAAAGTATATACATATAAATATTTTTATTTGCTTTATAATGATATTACAAAATTTGGATTTTTGAGGCTTAAGCCTCACACGCACTGAGGCGCACCGCCTCAGTGCGTGCGCTTTTTTCAGTGAGGCTTAAGCCTCAATTCCATTCTCATAAGCGTACGCCTTGAGGCTTTGCCCTTGCGCCTCGCCTTGAGGCGCGCCTCAAGGCGCACGCCTCACACGATTTTAAAAACGTGGGGGCTTTGTTCATATTTTAAATAGAGCTGTGTACAACATGGGGGCTTTGTTCTTTTAGTAATGCATAAAATATGGGCGCATGTGTTGTACAAGTATATTCAGTAGTCCTTTAATGATTTTCTGGCTGATGGGAATGGATGTTGTCACCAGTGTGTGAAAGAGAAAAACCATGAGAAAACTGGCAAGGAAAAGATATGCTTCAGAACTAGATGCTAGAACTGATTCCAGCTCATTAATGGTGAATAACTAAGGTAATTATTCCCCTTTTGAGTTGCTATTAAACTACAAAAAACAAGGAAAATCACCTTTTCAATAAAGGACCGAACCATGTTCTCAATGTCTTGAACAATGCTGTCAGGTTGACCCTCTGCAAAGCAAGTCACTCAGTGTTTCACAATAGGAAGCATTGATGAGAGGAATGATTGAAAATATGCACAGCAAAGCCCAGAAGCTTACCAACCGCAACCTTTGTAAGACCCGGAAGATCAATCAGAGTCAGATTGACAACTGCCCATTTTAATATTATCAATATCAGACAACAACATATGAAAAAACTCTAAGAATTTTTTTCAACAAAATAGACAACTGATGAGTGATTATGTAACTAATGTTAATAAAATCTATACAAATATATTCCAGGTAAATTGCCACTGAGATCAACCTAACTCTCACATAGCATTACCAAGAATTTCTGCGAACATGAATTAGCATCATATATTTGTTTGACCGTGTCTAAATGAATGTCTCATGGGATAAAATAATCCTCCCAGATTGCAAAAGATTAAAAGCTTATATATTTTCATAAATCATAATTCTGTCTTACCGCTAGGAGAATATATACTAAGGTGAATTGGAACACTGGATATTTGCTTCGAGCGACCAGTCTCTCTGTCAGTTTCATCAGAAATTTCTTTTCTCACAGCAGCTGTAAAATTTATGAAGATATTATAGTTATTCAAATATTGTTAACAAAGTTCATATCAATTTATCTTTTTATGGGCATCTGCAAAAATCTATGGACCACGCAAACAAATAGGACCCTCACAAACTAAAAGCAACATGGCAAAAGCAATAACTACAAAATAGTTGTAGTCTGTAGAACATGGTTCTCAGCCAACATAAAGCAACATAAAGAAGCACCTGGTTAGCATTTTCATGAAGGCAGTCACTGTGTGCAATAAATGACAAGGAGAACATCTATTAACAAAATGAAGATTCACTAGTTGGTCGCACCTGATATTAATAACCAACAAAGTAAAATTTGTTCCACACACCATAGATGAGATACAAAAAAATTTTGGTCAGGATATAGTTAAACCAGGGTGATTCCAATAAGAACAAAACAAATGTGGGATAAATTCACCCCTACTTTATCAAATGTTATCCACATTCTTATGGATTCTTTGTTTGAATGTATGTCCATCAAGAAGTGGGATAAGTACGGGATGGCTATTCCAAAAGCCAATCCGATTCTTCACAATCAATTTGGGAGTAAACCCCAGATAAATTATCTTAAAGGAGTTTATATTTGAATAAAACAAGTGCAAAGGGCTTTTAGCAAAATGGGAATTTTGGTACCAGATTAGTCAATTGTCTAGAACAATGCACTGTATGCATACAAAATAAAGGAATATTTAGCTGATCATTTAAGTTTTTTTAGCAAATTCTGTATTTCTCATGCCTCTGCCTTGTCTTTATCGCAATTAAATAGGGATAACTAAGCAAGGATTCAGGTAAATAAGATTAATTACCAAAATCATAGAACTTCCTCTTTGAGAGATGAAGGAACTCCGCATATTCCCGCCCCTCATCAATCTTATGAAGTTGCAGCACAAGAGGCCGTCGAGTAACGATGCCTGTTGAATATTGCCAACACCAACGATTAATGATTCAGAAAATTAAAATAAACAAACAGTGGAAAATATCCACACACACACACACTGCATCTTTAAAGGTACCAGATCCCCTGGGCAAGAAGTCCTTTCCAACAATGCTCTCCAACACTGAAGACTTGCCAGAACTCTATAAAATATCAACAAAAATGCCACGAAACCAATAACCAACAGATCAATTAAATGAAAGCGAGGAATGCATTGCGAAATGAAAGCACATTAAAGACCATCTCTCAAATTAGTCTTCTCCAAATTAGTTATTTATGTACGCTAGAATAGGTCGCAGTTCCTCATAGTAGTCATATTGATTTCCAAACTCACTCGCTACCTAAAACATTCTGAAACTCAGATAACCTAAACATAAAAAAATTAAAAATTAAAAACTCATTTCCCTATAAAAAAAAATAATAGAAGACAATGGATCCAATTATAAACTCAAGAACAATCAACAGAAAAAGAGGCAAATGGTAATCGTTAAAAAGAATCCAAAAGATTTAAGCTTGAAAATAAAAGCACCAAAAATACAGAGAAATTAAACCCCATAACTAGATCCCAAAACACAAAAACACCAAGATCCATTCAGATCCACATGAATGCACAAAGCCAAGAGCCAGATCTCACGAAATCAAAGAAAGGGGAATCAGAGAGCTGACCTGGCCTCCAACGACGGCGATGGCCGGGAGCGAGTCCCAGAGAGTTGGAAGCGCGCTTTCCTCGCCATGGTCACCGAGGGAGGTGCAAGCCCTCTGGAGTTTGTTCACCAGAGAGATCAAATTCTCCATGACCCCTCTCTCTCCGCCTCTTCCTAGAGATTTTTCAAGAGTATTGGATTGAGATTTCGATCTCGATCTCGATCTCGATCGGATCGAAGCCTCGAAGAGAATAAAATTGGGGAAAGAGAGATCGGAGCTGCTGAACCGCCGACCAAAAGAAGAAGAAAGGCGAGAGAAAATGAAACAAGAAAACGGCAACGAAACGCGTTTCGAATTTATATTATTTAATGAAAATTTATTGGAAATTAGCCATTGGCCCCTGGCTTTTCAATAGCTTCACTTTCTGCTGTCGAAATTACATACCAGTCCTTTAGTTTTCAAAATTTCAATGGTGTTTTTTTAGCATTTACCTCCCTCAGTTGATCTCTATTTGCATATCTAAGTTTGAAATTTTTTTCAAAAATGTTTAAATTTCACCCCTTTTTTCCCACAACTAATGATTTTTTTGTCGCCATTCATACAATTCTAACTTGGAATGGCCACCACAGCACGTGCAAATAAAATATCATTTAGGATGATATTTTATTTTAAAATATTTTTTAATAGATAAATCATATTAATTACAAAGCAAAAGAAATACACAACCAACAGAAATACACAACCAACGAGCTTTCACCAACGAGCTTTCACTAACATAGAAATACATTCCCGGACCTGATCACATTACCACGATAATCTCATTATCATGGTAATATGTCATTACTGTGAACCAAACGCCCCCTAAAAAAAAATGACACTATAGTTCTGTTTGATATGCAAGATTTTGAGAGAACAATTTCTATTGTTATGCGTTTGATTTACAAATGGGACGGGAGTATAGCACAAACTACCTAATCGGTACAGCACAACTTCTTAATTTTTTTTGTACCGCTAAAACTATGGTACAAAAATTCTTGTGTAGTACAAAATAACTTATGACAAAATTGTCCCTATTTAAAATTAAAAATTACATACTCATTAAGAAGTGATAATATGATTTATTTTGTTTTATTTATTTATTTATTAAAATTTTATTTATTTATTTATATATCTATTTATTTATATTTTAGGATTTAAATATTAATGAAAGTTTGTTTGTTGTGGATTAAATGTTTTTAAAATTGTGTTAATTTTTTTAACTTGTTGTTGTTGGGCGTTGTAAAATTTGATAAGATTTTCATAAAATATTATTGTACGTTTTTTATTATAAAATAAATATAAAATAATAAAAAAGTATTATCGTAATTTACTATTTTGTCTTCCGTACTGTTCAATGAAAATCAAACATAGAACAGCATAATCACTTGTGCTGTACTTTAACTATTTGTACTGTACTGTACTGCTTGTGATGTTCTCTTTAACAAATCAAACGGACCCTATGAGAGGATAAATGTCATTCATAACCCCTAAGGTTGAATGAAAACTCAAAATAGCTGGCTTGATCTTAGGAGGGTCGCCAAACTTCAGGGTTGTTCACTCCCTCTTCATGAGCCCCAAAGAACTCCAAGATGTGCTTAACTATTGTGATAGAGCCTTTTGACTTTGTCCTCTTAGCATTTGGCATTTCAGGAGTAGGGGTGTAAATGAGCCAAGCTACTCGTGAACTACTCGAGATCGGCTCGGTCAATGTTCGAATTCGATTCGATTTTTCATGAGTCGAGCCGAACTCGAGCTGCTCGTTTGTGTTGACGAGCCGAGCTCGAGCCCAAAAATACTCAGCTCGTGGGGCTAGAGAGCCTAAATAAGCTTTTATATATAAAATATTAAATTATTTATATACAAATTACAAAAATACATAATTATATAAACTATATAAAATTACAAAAATACTTATACAAGCTAATCGAGCTTAAACGAGCCGAACTCGAGCTACTTGAGCTTTTCAGCGAGCCGAGCTTGAGCATAAAAAAATAGCTTGAACGAGCTCGAGCCGAGCTCGAATACTATACTTGAGCCGAGCTCGAGCCTGGTAATACTCAGCTCGGCTCGGCTCGGTTCATTTACAACCCTATTCAGGAGATATATATCTCAGCTATCTCTTTCTTCCTTAAAATCTAAGTAAGAGGACCAAGAAGCCTGTTAGTTCGTTCCACCTTGACGATGCTTTCTTTTGCCATTCACTTCTTCTAGCACTATGATGACAATCCTTGATTGAATGATTGACGCCCACTTACATGGAGTTTGGATCATCAAATTTAGTTACCAATTTTTTAGGGATCATTAACCAAATTCCCATAATAAAATGCCACTTAAACCCAGGAATAAGGTCCTGGCTTGGTGGAGGTTTCCCAACATTAAAATAAGAAACCAATGAAGCATATCCCAATAGATTAGAAATTCTGCTTTAGTTAAAACAAGTATTATCATGGTTACTAGGTTCATATATTAGAATGTGGGTGACGTTTGAAAATGGGTTTGTAGAATTGAAGAGGATATTCAAGTGTGCATGTCTTGTTAGGTGGCACCAGCTTGGTTTCATGTGAGCTTGCTTTCTGATTGCAAGTTAGCTTAATCTGATCCAATTCAACCACTAGATTCACGCATGATTTGGTTGCCTGAATTAAAGTGTTGGAACCCAAGATACAAACTAATTTGGAGCTCAAGTCACCTTGGTTTGTGTGAACCAACTTAAATTCAATTTCTCTAGGCATAGCTAGTCGCATCAACTCTGAGTCTATGTTAGCAAAAGCCACCTCTTGAGGAGTGACATGGAGTGTTGGCTTGACGACACTCACCCTAACTTGTTCCTCACGTAGAGGCTCTGCATGCACTGAGTGTACATCCTGTTAATCATGCATTGACATGCTTGTATGTCTACCCAGTTTTCCAAGACATGGCGCTCTATCGTTTATGCACGGACGCAGCATTACGCATCACTGATGAGGAACACATTCCCTGACCATTGATTGCATTGAGTTTGTCTGGCGGATCCCCGGGCAATCTCCACCCACCACCATGGCGAAGACCGGCGTGTGAGGTCAGTTTTGACTACGACATGAGTTAATTTCCTCCACCACAATAGGAGTCAGCCTTGCCAGCATTCTAGGATTCTCAAGTGCTTCCTCACTTGTTGGAACATCGTCGGTGATGATGGCTTTCCCTTTTGATTCCCAAGGGACTTCATGCATGTGAGGAGAGTGCAACTGGACGGAGAGTTACATGCTTTCCCTTATCATGACATTCTCATACTTTGTCCAAAAGGTGTAGCGAATCAGCTCTAGTTGAAAATCTAGGAAAAGGGGCATTGCTTTTTCCCAACGCTGCCTGAGGCTTGACGGTAGGCCATCTACTCCGACAAAAATGAGAATTATTAACCTCCACAGTGACGGAACCGGACTCAATGATAGAGGGATCAAGCCTAAAAGGAAAACATAAAAAATAATAATAATAATAATAATATAACAAAAAAATTATTTTAAATGAAGATTAATATATTAGTATAACAAAATTTCGGATAGACATTAAAAAACACATTGAGTATAATTTAAATTTTTATTATTATCTATAGCAAATTAATATATAAGATTTTTAATAATTTAACTAATAAAAAACCATCATATGTTTGTATATTTGCTATGCCTCAGGATTAATTTCAACTTTTTTTAAAAAAAATTACTAAAATTTTTATTTGAGATTTTTTAATTTTTTATAATTTTTTATTAAAATTTTGAAATCCTAGTTATATTTTAATAAAAAAATAAATAAAATGCGAAAAAAAATACAACCCACTAACCACCCAAGCACAACAACATTATACACTTCTATGTATCAAAATAGTATATTTTACATTAAGTATAGAAAAATTGATACCATCAAATCTTATAGTGCCTGAAAAGTAGTGTCGAGGGAAGGCTTCAGCCCCTACTAGTCCCCCCTTGGTTCCGTCCTGAACGGATGAGGTATGGTTACCCACCTTTACCGGAGCTTCACCTTTCAAGACTAGGTATTTCATGCGTGTGCCTAGTGGAGTGTCGACATTGCACAACCCCAAGTGATTGCCGAAGTTGGTCACCAACAATGTCCTCTTTGATGACTACACAAGTATAGGAGTTCCACACCTCAACCCTGCTCGGTAAAACGATAGGAATTCCAGTTGTACAGTGAAGGAGGAAATGGCTCACTCAAGTGTCGCGACACGAGGGATCCCTTTTTGCATCCACCCACACACATCAAGGCAACAAGCTCCGTTCTTCAAGAAACTAGGTAGCGAGTAAAAGGTCGCTAGTTTATATGTGTCCTGGCCGTTGGGAATAGAAAATGATTGTGACTATCCGTCCTCCACATCCTCCTTGTCTTTCACTAGCCCTAACTGGAAAAGGTCCAAGAACATGCCCTCATCTTCCTCAACATCATTGTAGGGTCGTAGCTGTTCCTCGTCAACATGGGTAACCCGTAACCTGGTATTCTAAAGGCTTCTCCAAGTTCCACGAAGTCGGGTCAAGATAAGAACACAAACAGTTATTAAAAATAATTATTTGTTAAGAATATATATGTTATAAATGTAAAGATAGTAATAAGAATAGAGAGCCAGAGTATTTACCAAAAACCCAAAAAACCTGAAGAATTAAGTTCTTCTTCTTCTTTCTTCTTTTATTTCTCTCTTTTCTTTCTCTTCTCTATATCTTTTTAAAGTATACAAAATGAGGGGGTATTTATAGGGTTACAAGAGTTGAATGAACGGCCAGGATCGATTCGATCCGACGGTCCAAAAATACTAGTTGGTGGAATAATACATGATCGTGCGTGCTATCTGATGCCACATGGGGCTACTACAGTAATATCTAGAAGTTGCTATGGTAATGCCGGCTGCTACAGTGAAATTGCTACAGTAGGCATCCATTAAAAATATTTGTTTATAACACTCCCCCTTGGATGCCTACGACCAAAGGATATGCCTCGTTAAAACCTTGATAGGAAAAACCCAATGGGATAAAAACCTAGCTAAGGAAAAAGAGTACACTATCCTTGGCACATTTGAGGGATTCTTGCCTCATTAAAAAAACCTTGCCTCGGAAAAAAACCCATTGGGACAAAAACCATGGCGAAGGGAAAAAGAGTACGATCTCCCTCGAAAAAAATAACTTTTTAACTCATATCGAAGTACTTACATCCTTAAGTCTTCTCATCCCGATTTTGTATATAAGTCTTTGGTGAATGCACTTAGGAAGTGATTTTTGTGAATAGATCGACTTGATTCTCACTTTGGATTGAATCTTTTTGAACTTCTATACGCCTTCTTTCTCGGAGATCATGAGTGTAGAAAAAAATTTTTGGTGATATATGTTTTCGATTACGTCACCTTTAATATAACATCCTTGTATTTGAGAAATACAAGCATTGTTGTCTTCATAAATTCTTGTAGCATTTGTTATTCTTGATGGTAATTTGCGGGATATTTGTATATGCCCAATCATAGATCGTAACCATTGGCATTCACGACTTGCTTCATGAAGAGCTAGAATTTCGACATGATTTGATGAAGTAGTCGTAAGAGTTTGTTTTTGTGGAACGCCATGAGATAGTCTGTACCATTGTAAGAAAACATGTATCCGGTCCCGAGATCGCCCTTTGTGAGGATCGAGACGGATACCCAGATGATCAACGAAAACACATGCGAGGTTGGATGAAGATTCTTGTCGATAGAATAAACCCGGATCCGTAGTTCCTCGTAAATAACGTAGCACATCTTTTTACTCCTTTCCAGTGTCTTCGCGTCGGGTGTAGAAGCGTATCTCGCTAGAAGATTTCTTGCAAAAAGCTATATTTGAGTGCGGTATTATTTGCAAGATACATTAATGCATCGATTGCAGCTAAATATGGAGTTTCCGGACCAAGAATGATCTCTCCTTCTTCGGGTGGGCGAAATGGATCTTCTCGAACATCAAGAGTTCGGACGACCATTAGGGCGTGACTCGATTGGATAAGCCTTCTCCATATTGAATCTCTTGACACCTTTTTCGTATAGGGTTGATTGATGCACAAATATTCACGAGTATAAGTGCTCGATTTGTATACCTAGGCAATTTGGTCTTTCCCAAATCTTTCATTTCAAATTCTTTTTTTCGGATATGATCTCTGCGATTCGCAATTTCGGAAGGAGTGCCTACAAGATTTAAATCATCCACATATCTGCTATCACAACAAAACCGTTAGTATAACTTTTTTTAATAAACACACATGGACATATATTATTATTTTTGGTATCCTTCTTTTTATAAGATATTCATCTGAGACGGTTATACCACATCCGTCCAGGATTGTTTTAACCCATAAAGAGATCTCCGTAATTTAATAGAGTATAAATGATGATTATTTGTAATGTTTGTTTTTTTCTATATCCTTCGAGGATTTTTCATATATATGTCATTTTCAAGTAATCCATACGAGATATCTTTGTGACAACATCCATCAATTGCATATCTAATTTATTACTTCTGCCTATGGCAATTAAAAAAATCGAAAAAGTAATTCCATCCATTACGTGAGAGTATGTCTCTTCATAATCAATACCATGCATTTGAGAAAAAAACCTTGAGCAACCAGGTCTTGCTTTGTATCTCATAATTTGATTATTTTTCATTTCTTTTTCTCACAAACACCCATTTATAACCCGATTGGTTTTATCCCTTCGGTGTTGGCACTATCGCCCAAACACCTCACGCTTTTTGATAGGAATTTAGCTCGACTGGATAGCTTCTTTCCATTTTGGCCAATCATTTCTTTGTCGACATTCTTCGATGGATCGTGGCTCGGATCATTATCGGTATTTATTTCTATATCCGTAGCCACATTTGTAGATGAATATATCATTTATTTTCGGTCTCATGCCGATTCGATCTTTGACCATCATCTACATAGCAAATTGAATTTTTCAACATTTTTCGAAATATCATCCCCCATTGATTCTTCATTAACTTGTTACGAGGGTTTTTAAAATTTTTCTCCCTCTTTACATGGGAGATCTTTTTTTCTTTATTTTTTTACGCTTCCTTTTTCTAGGAGTCGAATCTTTGGCACCAATTGGTCTTCCACGTTTTTTTGTCGTGGTTTATTTTTCTACTTGATTTTTCTTTCAATGGATTCTTAGGAATCTCAATTCTTGCGAGGAGCATTCGCAGTGGTATATATGATTTAGTTACCATTTTTAGTATCGTTGAATGCATCGGGTATTTCATTTGCAATATTTTGCAATTTAATGATCCTTTGAACTTCAAGTTCACATTCATTGAGTACGAGGATCATATGTATGTAATCGTGATGCATTCCATTCAATTTCTTTTGGCTCATTTTGAGTAATCATTTCTCCCCCTAATGCAGGGAAGACAGCTTCATCAAAATGACAATCTGCAAATCTTGCGATAAATACATCCCCCTGTTAATGGTTCTAAATATCGTATAATTGAGGGGAATCATAACCAACATATATACCAAGTCTGCGTTGTGGACCCATTTTTTTGTACGATTTGGTGGTGGTATTGGCACATATACTCGCACTAACCAAATATTCTTATATATGAAATATCGGGGCTCTTTACCCATAACAAGTTGGTGTGGTGAATATAAATTACATGCGAGTGGGTCGGATCCAGTATTAAAGTCTGCGAGCATGCAAAAATAGCATGACCCCACGCACTTGTATGCGCTTTCGTCGTTAATAACATTGGATCGGGCAATAACTGCGAGTCTTTTAATTAATGACTCCGCTAACCCATTTTGGGTATGTACATGAGCTACTTGGATGCTCAACATGTATTCCAATCGCCATACAATAATCATAAAATGATTTTTGATGAAAAATTCACCGAAAGATTATCAAGACGAATTATCTTTTATGGGATAATCCGGAAATTGTGCTTTTAAGCCCTAATAATTTGTGCCAATAACCTTGCAAATGCTACATTCCTTGTAGAGCGAGTGAAAACATGGGACCATCTAGTCGATGCATCGATTAAAACCATAAAATACCTAAATGGTCCACATGATGGATGTATTGGTCCACAAATGTCTCCTTGTATTCTTTCTAAAAATTTAGGAGATTCACCAGTCACTTTTGTTATAGAAGGTCTGGTTATTAGCTTTCCCATTGAACATGCTGAACATGCATATTCATTATGTGTTAGGATTTTATAATCCTTCAGTGGGTGTCCATGAGAACTAGTAATAATCCGGCGCAACATAATAGCACCCGGATGTCCAAGTCTTTCATGCCATATTTTAAATATCTCTGGGTCATTAACCTTTAATACGTGTAAAATATAATCATGAGGATATACAGGGAAAGCTTTCAAGTACACGTTTTTGGCATGAAATAACTTGTGTAATATAAAGATATTCTTTTCCTTCCTTATCAACCGTCTCTAAATGATATCCATTGAGACGTATATCTTTAAAGCTTAAAAGGTTTCTCCTAGACTTAGGGGAATAGAGAGCATTTTTCATCTGCAAGGATGTTCTATTTGGCAACATCAATGTTGCTTCTCCAAAACCTTCAACCAGGTCTGATGACCCTGCTATTGTGGCTATACATGCCTTTCTCATTGATAAGGATATAAAATATATTTTTCTTGTCAAAATAGTATGCGTTGTCCATGAATCAATAATCGCATTCATCATCGACCATATTCTAACAAAACAAAAAGAAAAAAACATAATTTAATAAAAACATAAAGACATATTACAAACTAGTCTATAAGGAAATCGACATATCTAAATATGTATTTTCAGTTACATTTAAATTATTTATGGAATTATCCTCAATTGGATCAACTATGGGGTTGTCAGCAAAATTTGTCTCAATATCTTTACCTTTCTTGTTTTTAAGTGATTCTTGGTAAAGGTGGACAAAATGTTTTGGGGTCCTGCAAATTCTAGACCAATGACCTTCCAGGCCACAACGATAGCATGTATCTTTCTTTGTCTCTAACCCCATCTTGTGGCTTTGTTGCTTCTGTTGATGTACATCAATTCTATTATCGCGTGGTCCGATATTATTTCGGCCCCCACCACGACCGCGTAGTCCTCGACCACCATAATTTCCTCGTCCACCGCGGTTTTTAAAACTAGCACCGCGACCACGCCCATCTTCTTTGCCCAAAAATTAATTTACGGCAGTGGTGCCGATCCGGATGGTCGAGATTGATGATTCTCGCATCAACAATTCATTGTTTTGCTCCGCCACGAGGAGACAAGAAATTAATTCGAGAATTTTTGTAAAAATTCTTTTCTCTATATTGTTGTTGTAATATAACATTTCGATGCGTGAAATGTTGTAAATGTTTTCTCGAGCATCATTCCTTCATCACATCGTTTTCTCCACAAAGACGAAAGTCATCGAAACAATTTTTAAATAGCTCGGAATTATATTCTTGCACGCTTTTTAAAAATCTTGAAACACCCGAGGCTCGACCAATCATTGCGTGCTTTGGGCAAGTGAGACCATTCCGAGATGTTCAAATCTCTCTTTCGGGGATAACCACAATTCCCCGTGGATCCTCAATGGTCAAGTATTCATTCTTCGGGGCCATCATCAATATGATGCCTTATAAATATTAAGGCCTTCGCCTTATTATCACTAGGCTCATTGTTATTAGCCTTAATCGTTTTACTCAGGTTTCTTGCTTTCAGATGGAGCTTGATATCGAGGCTCCAGGATATATAATTGCTCCCCGAGATTTGAAGGGCCTCAAATTCTCTTTTTGCAATATTTGTCATTTTCTCTTCAAAATAATAATACAGCATGTAATTAGAATAGAGAGTACAGAATAAAATATAAAGCATTTATATTGTTCATATATATGGTACTGTTCATGTACGATACTATTCATGTATATGGTACTGTTCATGTATACGGTACTGTTTATACGTTGCAATTATTGCAGCATTGGGAATTAAAATTTGTTTGAAAGTGATTATAAGTTTAAAGGAAAGAAGAAGTAAATATAGGGGAGAGAAGAAAGTAGGGGGCCGACGGAAAAAGGCCGGCCGAGTCGCCGACGGAGAAACTCGAAGGGGCCGGCGGAGTAGGGCGACGGAGAAGAGAAAAAGGGCCCGACAGATTTTTACCTGATTTTGTCAACGATCGCCGGGATAGGAGGGTCACCGCGAAGACTTAGGAAAAGATGATGCTTGATAATTTAGATTTGGTGGAAAACTTCATTGTAATAATAATATTATTGTTTTTGTTGTTTATTTTAAAAGTACTGGTAATATTAGCCTCAGTGGCTTTAGTACTGTATGTTTTTTATGTATGCTTCTAAGAAAATCTTATGTATTGTTGACTGAATAAAATGTATGGTTTGCTAGTATTATATTACCTGTCGATCCTTCCTGCATTCAGTGTTAGAAATGGATTCCACATATATAACATATATATTAGATGAGTCAAAGAAAATTAAAATCATATGAGCAAATTCGTGCTGATAACGTGTTAAGAATATATATGTTATAAATGTAAAGATAGTAATAAGAATAGAGAGGCAGAGTATTTACCAAAAACCCAAAAAACCTGAAGAATTAAGTTCTTTTTCTTCTTTCTTCTTTTATTTTTCTCTTTTCTTTCTCTTCTCTATATCTTTTAAAGTATACAAAATGAGGGGGTATTTATAGGGTTACAAGAGTTGAATGAACGGCCAGGATCGATTCGATCCGACGGTCCAAAATACCCTGGTTGTTGGAATAGTAACAGTACCGGCGGCTGCTACAGTACCACATGGGGGGGGGGTTGCTACAGTGTTGCGGTTACTACAGTAATATCTAGAAGTTGCTATAGTAATGCCGGCTGCTACAGTGAAATTGCTACAGTAGACATCCATTAAAAATATTTGTTTATAACATTATTAAAATTATTTTAATAATTGTAAATTGTAAATTTTTATTTTCCCCATGATTCAATAAATATTTTTAAAAATTTTAAAAAATATTTATTTGGTCGAATATGTTCATTTTGATATAACTCCATGGGAAAACCAAAATATATATATATATATATATTTATTTATTTATTTATTTATTTATTTATTTATTTTTTCCCGGTTACAAAAGTGCAGCATTCTGCCATTCCAACATTCAAGTGAAAGCCCAAACAAGACTCTATCTCGTGCAACATTAAATAGCAAGGAAAAATTATTCATAAATTCTTTTAAATTAATTTAAAAAATATGCATGAAGTTGAAAATATTCAATAAAAAGGATTTTGAAAAAGACGACAAGCGCCGAAACTCAGGGACGAACACGTGGGGGAGGAGCGCTCACCACTGAACCATGCTCTCACCGTGCGCGAGATGGGGATCGAACTCGGAGAGCTCGACACTCAAGGCGAACACCCTATGCAAAAGACCCGATACCAATAGACCAAATGGTCATTGGCCAAAATATCCGATTTCAAGAGTCGTGCTAAGGCTAGGTTTCATATATGGCAAAAGAAAAGTAGATGGTTTCGAGATCCCATTAGATTTAATCGGAGAACCATTAGAAAGGTTCCTAGCTGCCGTTGAGAACTTCACAAAGCCCTTGAGTTCACTCCCTGCTTCCGATCTTCTTTTGGCACCACCTGTAAGCGTTGATGATGTAGCATACGCGGTTGTAAATGCAGTCATCGATGATGATGTCTTTGGTGTCTTCACAATTGAGCAGATCAAGGAAGCTGCCTCAAAAGTGAGGACATAATTCTAAGGTGTCTCATCCAAATGATTTATACTATTCGGTCAGGAACCAGATGCAAAGCCTGATGATTTATCAAAGATGAACTTTGACAGATGCAAGTGAATTAGCTGATTATATATGAATCTTGCATTGTACATATCTGTTGTCGAATCAACAATTTGTGCAACAAACTGATATCATTACGAAGGATGTGCATGTTTCTTCAATTGAAAATGTTGCATGGGTTGGTGAACCTAAATCAAATAATAAAGACAAGGGCTTTCGAAATTGTGGAACAAACTGATGTCAGATTATGAAGGACGTGCATGTTTCTTCAATAAAAGGATTTTTCTCATAGATATTATGTAAAATACAAAAAAGGGTGTTTCATTATCAATTTCATTATTATTAGCTGAACTTACAATTAAACAAAATGAATATAGAAACCTTGGCATTGTATCTCTGATTACAAGTGACCTGGTCATTATGAATTATGAGAAATGTCATAAGGTCTAAATTAGCAGGAGTCAACTGCCGAGGAAGTACATACAAGCTCATGTACCTGTTATTCCTAGATCAGAATGAAAGAATAATGACAACAGACCAAGATGATCGTCATTCAATTAGTCGAGTCAGGTGATCCGTATCCCCACGGGTTCTTGCTTGCCCAGTTCCATTGATCCTTACACATCTCATCAATTCCGTATTTCGCCCTATGATATAACAAAGCCGAAGAATTTTGAGATTGAAATCGGGTTCACGAACAATAGCATTTTTGTTCAAAGAACAAATTCAGGACAGTTAGGTGACGTATAATGCGTTGAGTATTATTACGTACTTCCAATTAAGTTCCTGCTCTGCTTTTGATGTAGATGCATAAACAATTTCAGCATCACCGGGTCGTCTTCCAGCCATGACCAGCGGGATTTTCTGAAAGTAACTTAAAAGGTGAGAAACTAGGACATACATTGAAATGGAACCGAATTCTTTTCCTATGCAGTGTAATGTCTGTATGACACATTCCGGCAAAACCTTTTGCTAATGAAGCATGAATTTACAAGGTGGAAACCAAATGAACTATATACATCGAGCACAAATTGTGGAGCAAACAATACCTTTCCAGAAGCTTTCTCAAATGCTGCCACCATTTCCAAAACCGATGTACCCTTTCCGGTGCCTAGGTTATATACTTCACAGCCTGCATGCAACTGACCTCGGTCAGACTGTCAGAGGAAAATGCAACAGCGAACTTTCATGGTAATATATTAACTTCTTTAATATGATTATCAAGGAAAAAGAGATGGTAAAAATTCTTTTCATAATTTGATAAAACCGAACCAAGTTTGCTTCATCTTCAAGAACACTAGTTAAATTTCAGATTGAATAGTATTCTCTTTTTGTATTCGTGGCTATTTACAGTGAACTAAGACACATCAAATGTTAAATACTACCCTTCGAGAAACGAGACTCTATATCACCTGATTCATTTTTATGTGTTCTTTGTGCTGTTGTTTCATGTGATCAACAGGTTAGCAACCCTCCAAAGATTATTTCATTTTACCAACATTTTCAGGTTTAGTGCTTCAGTAGGATATTAGACAGGGAAATGATTCTCTTGATGTTTGATAAATTTCTTACATATTAAAAATTTTAAATTACCTTCACTAAATTAAAAGAAGCGGAAAATAATTTGGTTATGTCAGCTGAATTAATATCATATTTAACAGATTTCCAGAAGAAAACCTGGAGGTTTAACTAAAGTTCCTTACGAGAAACTGTTAGCAAGAGAAGTTTGTCATTGGGTAATTTACCTATTGCAGGGCCTTCAAAGAGCTTCTTCACAGCTGCGATATGTCCATCTGCAAGGTCAACAACATGAATGTAATCTCGTACCTGCAAAATAGTTGTACAATGTAAGTAAAACTGCAGAATGATTTTTTTCCCCAACAATTTTCATATAAATCTGTTAGTGGAGGTAGAAACCTTGTACACATTTAGGAATTGTCCACAATAAAACAAGCATATATGCATGTGAACAGATGTTCCCTATGTGCGAAAATCGAGCACAGACAAGTTCTACAGAAGGAAACCATTCAACTTCAAAAGCACAAGCCGGAAAAAACTAAAGAATAACCAAGAAAACATACTGTTATGCATGATAGAGGGAAGTGGTCAAATATAAACAGAGTCAGAATCAATACCCCAGTGCCGTCCTTGGTTGAATAATCATTCCCGTATACTGTAAGCACAGGTCTTCTCTCAACAGCAACTTGCTGTACGAAAGGCATGAGGTTGTTCGGAATCCCACGAGGATCTTCACCAATAAATCCACTAGGATGAGCTCCGACAGGATTGAAATATCTGAGTAATATGATGTTCCAATCAGGGTCCGACTGATGTAAATCACGACAGATCTCTTCAATGAAAAGCTGCAATTTCACACACATTTTGCAAATTTGAATCAAGCAAGGGTACATTGAATGTGAAATAAAAGTTTGGAAAATTTAAAAGTATAAACCTTAGTCCGGCCATATGGATTTAATGCACATAGTGGGAATTCTTCTGTGCAGGGCACTTCCTTTGGCCATCCATAAACTGTAGCAGATGATGAGAACACAAGCTGCAATTTTTTGGACATTGACAACCAAATGATTTTTCATGACATAAAAAGAACATAATTCTAAAGATTCTTGTGGGCTATGAATTTTTGGGAAAGAGGAGCGGGCGAACCCACTAGAGGGCAGGGAGCGTGCACAGGCCTCGGTGGAACAAGTGGGGGACGGGACCACACTCACGTGGGCTACTGGAACCACCCCGTGCACAACCACTATTTACAACTCCAAGAAATGTGCGCCAGTAGGGAATCGAGACTCTTACCACTTGGTGAGAGCTCTATCGGCGACCCGTGTACCAATAGACCCGAAGGTCGTTGGCGTGGGCTATGAATCTTTATCACAGGAGAATGATCCATTAATCAGCAATATAGGCTCATTTATATATCTAAGTGAATTCTACTTGAAACCCGGTAAATTTTTTTAACACAAGTAGCTCAACCTTATGAAACTTGTCACAAAGTTGAAGCATGGATTTGTCTGTGGGCCAAGATTAAATTGAAATATTACCAAGGTTGGTGATTGTCACAGTTCTGAGGATTGAAGTAACTGGAATGCTTAGCTTTTATTCAGATTCAAAATACTACACACAAGCAAAAAGGAAAAGCCTTGTTATTTCTCTTAATTCATTTATAAATAAAAATATATGACAGAAGCATAAGTGATTTTGATAACCCAAAAATATGAAGTAGGTTTTATCAAAAAAAAAAAAAATGAAGTAGGAACTGCAGACAAATGAACATCAACAAGAAGTTTGGTAGCACAATACTGCGATGATAAATTTCAGCCAAGGAACTTGAAAGTTAACAAGAACACGGTATGGGCATAAGCAAAAGGGTGAACTAAAAATCATCAATTCAAAAAAATGTTTATCGAGTCCATTTTCATGGTAAAATGACTATAATACTGCTTTATAAATATCATAAACTAAATATACACACTAGGTCAAAACCTAGCAGAAGAAGAATCTCAAATCTTAAACATGTAAATCTAAAATCAAAATTTAAATAAAAAAAAAATTAAAGCCATGATACCTTTTTGCATCCATGGGCAGCCATTACTTCCAAGAGTACAATTGTACCAGCAATGTTATTATTATAATAAAGCATTGGTTTCTGGACACTTTCACCAACTGCTTTTAAACCAGCGAAGTGGATAACCGCATCAAACCTGAAAATCAAAATCAACAACATATCAAAACAAAATTTGCAGTCACAATATTTCTGCCCTCAATTAAAGGAACCTTCCTTGCATAATACATCATTAGGGGTATCTCTCAAGTACAAGTGTACAACATTTAATTCTTATCCGGTTGCCATTGTCCCTTCAATTCTCCAGTACTATATACATTCCAATTCCTCTCTGTTATCACAAAAATACCCTCAATGGTAAATTTGCAAGAAGGGTTACAATTTTTTTGCTAAGGACTGAACGGGATGAAAAAGGAAAATTTCTTCTCACCCTAAAATATCAACAGTAAAAAAAAGATGCATTCAATCACATGCTCATCATTAATAATGTGTGTTTCATTATTATTAACACACATTAGCTTGATTAACAGAATCCTCCTCGTAAAGTGGTTACAGGTAACTGAATTTGCTATCTGTTAGAACTAAGAGAATATTTACACAAAAGATATATGGATCATTAGACCTCAATATGTATTTTTGCTTCTTTCTTTTTGTGCTGAATAAATTGATAGAATTATCTTTGCCACTCAAAGATAGTCATGGGTCCTAAAAATTCCTGAAATGGGATATACGTCTGCTTCTAAAGCCAGCTGAAAAAGTAAATGAACAACTTTTGACCAAAAAGGCAGTTATGCACAAAGTGGAAGAAATTGACTATCATTAATGTGAAAGGTAATCCTCACAAGCAAGAAGCTCCTGGTATATAAAAGGAAATGAAGAGCATCATGAAGTTCATGTGAAGCTTGCTTACTTTGTTGATGAAAAAACTTTCTCCAATGCGTCTTTATCACGAATATCAACCTGATCAGATGAAATCCTAGTAAGAAACAGTGTGATTTCTCAAGCACTAATTCAAATTACCTACAGGCTAAAGATATCCACAATTTGAAATCTAATATCAATTACCAAATAAGCAAATTCCAAACAAACAGAAAAACAATTTCCTCTCAGAAGACCAATGTTTAAGTATAATAATCCTTAAAATTCCTAAATGCTTCTCAAGAAAGAGAAAGTTTTTGAGTGTGTGTGGTGAGATTCCGGTGAAGAAAAAGAAAAATAATACAACATGACAAATGCTTCTTTTGGGTGTCAACAGCAAAGCAGGTGGGCCTTGATACAATGTCATTGCTTGCTAACATGGGCAGTCCCAGATTTGATCTCTTCACACATGGGTTAAGATTACTATATATCTAAGAAAACTTTTAAATAAAATATCTCCACAATAACATCAATATTGTAGCTTTAGGCCTCTGTTCACATTATTGTTTTGTTAGATAAAACAGAAAAAAAAAAACTAAACTCAGTCCTAATATCTGTCTCACCAAACTTTTTTTTTTTTTTTGAAAAATTTTCTCACCAAACTGACTTGAAATCAGAAAAAGAAATATAGACTATCTTTTTCTCATAAAACCAATCCTTATTTTCTGATTTTAGTCCTCTGGTTACCTCTCTAAACTCTAACACCAAAGTATCATCAAAATTGGAGTTTATTGCAGTGATTTATCATCATGGATAGTGAAATTCTAGTAATTTATGATCAACTAAGATAAAAATGCTTCAAAAGTGAACATTTTTATAAAAATTCTCTTTTTTCCCAAGAAAAAAGAAAATAAGATGGATGGATTTTTATTTTTATTTTTTTCCTCCCTCTATTTAATATCACTTAGAAGAAATTTAAAGAAAAACCATATGAAATCTGATTTAAATTTCTCACAAGATTTTTTTTTTTTAAAACCATTCAAAGCAATCAGATTCAACCAATGTCTTGACAAAAAAATCTACATCCAAATCAGAGCATTTTTTTTATTGCATAAGAAATCAGAGCAAATTCATCTGAAATTCACATCTGAAACGCGAAAAACGCTCACAAAAAAAAACACAAACAAACAAAAGGAGAAATTGGAAAACCTTATGAAAAGCGAGGTTTTTGCCGAAATCCCCAGCGAGGTCGGCAACGCGGTTGATGGCGAGGTCGGAAGAGTTATCAAGGTTGTCAAGGACGACGGCTCGGAAGCCACCAAGAAGAAGCTGGAGGACGGTGTGGCTACCAATGTAGCCAGCGCCACCGGTGACGAGGATGGTGGCGGGGGAGGCCATGGAAATGAAATGAAATGAAATGGAATGGAATTGGAATTGGAATGGAATGTTGGTAATAAATTAATTAATTAATAATTAATAATAATAATAAATTTTATATAATAATATAATAATATAATATAATATACATATAGATAAGAAAAAGGGAGAAGGTACGAAGGAAAGCAGTTCAGTTTTTATGGGGGTTAGGTGTCAACTACACAACATCTCTGCGAACTCAGTCAAAGTGCACTCACTCAATCATTTAATTCTAAAGATTTTGACTTTTTTCAGATTTCTTTGTGGGCCATCTCTAATTTTTTAAAAAATAAATTTAATGAACATTTTTTTTTTGTGGGTCATTTTAGTGTGATGAGCATTTTAAGTTTAGGCTAACGGCATCAAATCTCTTAAGTAAAATTTATATTTTGGGGGCCAAAATCAAACTCCAAAGTTTTTTTTTTAGTTTTGTTTTGGGACAAAATTGACAAGCGATAAAGCAAAAGACAAACGGATACAGAAATGCACTAATTACGGTGGCTTGAATGACCTCCTGAGAATAATCTCCTGTCATACAACTCTGAAGGGGAGAACAAGAGATAATTCTCACACAAAACTCCAAAATTTTGAGAAAAAGTATATATATATATATATATATATGTATGTGTTAAAGTATTAATTTAAATCTGTAATTATTTCTGATTTTTTTTAAATGTGATATTTAACATCTTTTTAAAAAATATAATTGGTTAATTGATTTTTTATGAATAATGGATTAGAATAAATTTTTTTTATTGAAGCTGAAAAAATTTAACTTAATTAATAGTAAAAAAACTAGAATTTTAAAATTATAATTTTTTTTATTTTTTAAAATAATAATAAACATTTATTAATATTGATATTTTTAATATATCCTTTTTTGAAGAAAAATATAATTGTTAAATATATATATTTATTTAAGAGTTAATTTTTCATATAAAAAAAAGTTTAAGATGCAAATCAAGTCGTTGGGTTGGGCAAATAATATTTATCAATTATCCCCCAACCAAATATGATGTTTTTGTTACATTGAGATTTCAGTAAACCAAGCGGGCTTATAAAAATATTTTTAGAACGATTTTTAAACAATAGCAAAAAAACTATTTTGGTCTTGTTGGAAAAAGTTTTAATTTATTACAATATATATGTACTATGTGACAATGAGGTTGAATATTAAACCATTCTTTGCAAACAAGTTTGGTTTGATTCAAAACTATAATTTTTCTTGCAAAGTAAAGGGATAAATCATTTTTCATTTTTTCTTAAAAATAAATGAGCTCTTTACAATCACTTTTCTTTTTACGAGGAAATTGATTCACAAGGGGTGGTGTGGAAGTAATTACAATATGGGGTGTGAAAATTTGATAATTATCCAGTAGGAATTAAAATAAACAAAAATTGTATAATGGACAAAAGTTTAAGAAGACAGTGGTTTAAAACCATATATTCTTTTTAAGGTACTAGAAAACGGGTAAATTTTTCATGTGGTTACTGTTATGGCTGATTTCTATTTTTATCATTGTCTTTCAATTTGTTTTTTTTTGTCATTAGATATTAATTTGTTTTCACGGTTGGTCAATTGGGGTTTTCAGGTCAAATTTAAATGATGTGGCGGACGAAAATGCCACGTTAGTCTTTTTTTTAAGTGAGCTGAGTCAGCATGCTCTCTCCAACTGGGATGTGAGAAAATATAAAAAAAAGAGTGACGTGTCATTTTTGGCCGCCACGTCATCTAAATTTTGTCAGAAAACCCCAAGTGACCAACTGGTGAAAACAAATTAATATCTAATGACAAAAAAAAACAAATTGAAACACAATGACCACATGAAAAATTACCCACTAAAAAGCATATAAACCACATATGAAAAATTCTAAAAAAAAAATTATGAAGAAAAGATTAATTATCATTAGGACTAAGTTAGTAATATCATTATAGTTTATTAAAAACCCATTTCTAATAGATTAGAATAACTAAAGGTAAAATCAAGATTCAATATAACTTTACATAGAAAATGCATTCATACCAAATGAGAAAATTAAATTTACATACAATTCAATTGCAAGTTTCATTGAATACACCAAATATTATAATATTAATATTTTACATAAAAAATAATTACATGTAAAATCTTTCCCCGTAAAAACTTTACATGTAATAAACAAATTACAAACCACAAACCTGGTAAATTTATTTATTTATTTATTTTTTATTGTAATGTTCCAATGGCCTGCTCATGTTTGATAGGAAATAAGGCCAAAACAACATTTAATTTTGTTGAAATAAGTAATGAATAAATAAAAAGTGAGGAATGTAAAAAAAAAATTTCTTGAAAAAAAAATCTATGAAGTATCTCCATTCTAGCCCTTGAATTAAAAAAAATCTAGTCCTAAACTAATTCTTGAACCATATATATAATCATACAATCAAATGGGTCAAATTTGAATTTTAATCTTTGTTATTAACCCTCTTATTCCCTTGAATTATGGTTCATGAATAATAATAATAATAATAATAATAATAATAATAATAATAATAATAATAATTGTTGTTAATATTATTATTTATAAATATAGACAAATCATGTTACAGATATATACAAACGTAAAAGTTAATATAAACAATATTAAATTCTTTTATACGAATTGAAGTTTAAATGCGCCTCATCTATAAGAACACAAACACCACTTATGCAGGGATTCATACCAATGGACTAAAAAATTCATTGGCATTCATAAATTACTCATGTGTCTCTACTATTTTTTTAATAGTTCAATTTTTATTAACATACAAATAATGCAACCCAAAAAAAAAAAAAGAAGCTGTGGCGAATGAATCTAGAGATACTAAAGAAAGGGAAATTATAAATGTAATTTAGAATCCATTTGAGTGTTATAGTTTGGATTATAATTTATAATAGATAGAATGTCGGATCCTTTGTATGACTTATATAATTAATAAAATTGATATTAATTTGGTGAATGGTGGGACACTTAAACATTAAGAAATAAAACTTTGGTACTTTTTTTTTTTAACAAGAAGAACAGACAGCCTGAAAGTCCTGCTAAATCGTCAAAGACGTGCACAAATCTCGGTGGAGCAAGCGGAGACGGGGCCCGCGCACACAACCACCGCTCACATCTTCTAGAAATATGCCCTCAGCTGAGAATCAAACTCTCACCACTCA
The DNA here is from genome assembly GCF_009730915.1 of Dioscorea cayenensis subsp. rotundata. NCBI lineage: Eukaryota > Viridiplantae > Streptophyta > Magnoliopsida > Dioscoreales > Dioscoreaceae > Dioscorea > Dioscorea cayenensis. Next base: position 21,664,728 of record NC_052475.1, on the reverse strand, counting down.
ATAAAGAGCTCTATCGGTGACCCGTATATCAATAGATCATTTGGTCGTTGGCAAAATTTTGGTACGTTTGGTAGGTGACCTATCATGCAAGAAGCGTGGAACGGTGGCAGAGCATCTCCTCCACCTAAATTAATTAATTAATTAATTAGTTAACATATTAAGTGACTTGCACATGCTTGCTCAAATAATAATGGGTCTTAGAGCTCAGTTATATAAAGTTTTAGCACCATTGTCATTGTATCTGAATCCTTGTTTAGTTCATATAATTTGGATTTTTAATTACAATAAATAAGTCATAATTTTATTAAATAAGATAAATAATTATAAAAATCCCAAATATAATAGGACAAGATGAAACAAAATTAAACAAAATATTATAAGGCAATAAATATACTAATAACATTAAAATATAAGACTTTATAAAATTAAACAACATACGAATAGATAGTGCTTCTAAGAGATAATCATTAAAGGGAATTATCCATCCTAAATGATATTTAAATTAAGGTTGAGCTTTTAGGTAGGGTCCAATAGTGAGTGATATTTCACCATAATTGTGGGAGGACAAAAAAAACTATTTTTCATAGCTAAGGTGAAAAATCAGAAGAAGAAAAATACGATTAATTTTAATAATTCATAAAATTAATTGACAGCAAGTTCGAAAGTTACTTTAAAAAAATAGACAAACCATTTGACATATATACCAGATGCCTTGAACTTTCAGTTTCACATTGTTGTTTTTTATGCCTTAGTTGTGAAAAATACATAAATAATTCTAATTAAAAAATAAATGTAAAACAAATAAATGCATTCCTATTTAATATAGGAAATATAAATTTAGTTGATCATCTTCCAATAATACTGGTTGCGCAAAATCGTATATTTTAAAACACTAAATTGTTAGTGTAGAATAAAAAAAATTATTTTATGAAACACTTACTTAAAATGCATAATTAGATATAAGTAAAATCATCAAACAAATTTGTTTCTATACTTTGATTTATGGGCTCAAATTTGGGCAAAATTTATAGCCCAACCTCCAATTCAATAACCTTGCTGGTCTAAATTACTTATTCCACCAAGCCAGATTATTATCATGGTTAAGTTGATAATTAATGTACATCTTGTAAGTTATTAATAAATTATATTTACCAAGAGTAGGTATTTTAAATCCGTGGCTTATCCATGTTTACAGAAAAAAAAAAATCAATTATGTTTATTTACTTTTACATTATACTACTAATTCATTAACAAACAACCAATAAGTTTCTTCGTCTATTGGCACTGAATTTATGTCATTGCTGAGGAGGAAGATGTGAGTTCGAACCTAACTCCCTCATAGGTGAGGGCATACATAGTTAAAGTATTAATTTTTACTGTGCAAATCCGTGGCTGTGGGTTTTGTAAAACAGATTTGTAAAACAGATAAATTTACTAACAAATATTTACACCTATTAATTGTAATTGTATTATAATCCCATTGCATGAAATTTTCAATTTAACAAAAATAAATAAATGATGAAATATACAAAATCCAATAATTTTTTTAAAAAATTAGAAACTGTTTTTCAAAGTTTGAATAAAAATGTTATCTCTAATTTAAAATTATATATTCTAGAAGCAAAAAAAAAATTTTTTTTGAAAAAAAGTCTAAAAGCAAATTATTATCTTTTGATATTCTGTGGGCTTAAACTTGTAAAATTATTATTAAAAAAAGGAAAAGTTTTTTTTACAATGCCACAAGATAAGCGCATATACAATCACGGTGTGGGCACATGAGACAATAATGACCCATTTGTATGCTTTTACTAGATCGACACAGGGATTGGGTTTCAAACTCACACTCACATTTGGGGATCCATTGTGTATAACTTGTTTTAAATTCTAACAATAAGGTCAATGTTGCTAGACCAAAGCGCGATAAAATTTAAAAAAAAAAAGTTTGACAGGTTGTTTTGTTCCATAAATTTCGGCGGTTTTGAAAATTAAAAAAAATTTAAATTTAGAAATCAATCCATTATTAACAAAGGAATGGATAATAAAATTAAATATGAGAGATAATCCTATAGATACAGGTTCGTGGCTTATCTTCACCCGTTGGATTGTCTCTATTTGGTGGCTTCTAAATCAAAGGCCAACAATTTTCAAAGAAATAAATAATAATGAAAAATAATTAAGTGGACTCAGTTTCATAATAACTACAGAATTAAGACGTGGTTCATTCTTAGCCATAGGTTTTTAAATTTTATTATTTATTTATTATATAATATAAAGATTAGTTGATAATTACATTAAAAATATCAACTTATTTTTATATTATATAATAAATAAACAACAAAATTTATAAATCCATCGCTAAAAATGAACCGCATGGCCCATGTTTTGGTTCCATAATAGTTATCACGAATCGAGTCTATTGGATTATTTTTTTTTTATGATTGGTGACTACTAAAATTTCAAAGTATGTATTGAAACTAATAATTAATAATATTTAAAACTAACAATTAAATTTGAATCTTATTACCAAATCTAAATCCACGGCTAAAGTTTCACCTGCTCTAAGAAATTGTTAAAATATATAAGAAAATCAATATTATTTACAGTTAATATTGATTTTGAAATTTTCTCTGTAAACAACACCAACCCAAAAATTATAAAAAAACATATATACATACATATTCTTTCTTTAGTTACAAATTACTCTGTTTTTTAAATAGAAATCAATAAAATCAATTGCAACCATTTATAAAAGAGGTGGTAATTTACTTCCTCCCAAATCCACATTTCTCAAAATAAAATAAAATAAAATAAAATTTCCAACCATTCATCTCATCTAAATCAACCAAAACTCTCAGTTTAAAAGATCAAGGACATACATACAACCTTCAAATATCCAAAGAACTACAAATTAATCTCTAACAACAACAACAACAACAACCAAAATAAAATAAATAAAAGAAAAACCTAAATATTAAAAAAAAAATCTATAAAGACCTCACAGTTGGTAAAGAGTGCCTAAGAAAACAATAAGGAGAAGATGAATCAAGCCTTGTCTTTCTCTTTTGGAGGAAACGTTGCAGTGATCTCTTCATTGACTGCACTTGTTGAGGCAATGCATGATATTGATTAATATTATTATTAATATTATTCTGTTGTAGTTGTTGTTGTTGTTGTTGTTGTTGTTGTTGAGGAGATAATAATGAAGACTGAGAAGGAGATGATATGATTATTTCCTTTTCCTTTTCCTTTTCCTTTTCCTTCTGATGTACTTCTTCTTCTCCTTCTTCTCTTTCTCCTCTTAATGGTAATCCTTTTGCCATGCATATAATTGCTTTTGCCTGTTTATTCATACAATTAAACAAAACATTAGCAATTATTTAAATCACTAATATCAAAAGAGTTCATTATATATATATATATATATATAAAGACAAAGTTTTATATATCTATATTCAAAAGATGGAAAATATTAAAGCAAATTAAGAAGACAAACCTGAATGCTTGTAACTTCAGAAACACAAACATGACCAGCATAAAAGATGGTCATTTGCCGAAGTTGTTCTTGACTGTTTCTTCCACCACCGGAATTAGATTTGGGACTTGGCTCCGGTGAGCCTAGACAGAGGTTCAACTCTAGTTCATCTCCCCAACCACCATTCATCTTCTTCATATTCATTCTTTTTTTTCTCTTCTTGTTGATGTCCTTTGTAGTAGTAGTTGTTGTTGTTGTTGTTGTTGTTGTTGATGATGAAGAGATGATGAAGAGATGAGAAAGCGTTATATATTTATATATCAAGCAAGGGTAAGAGGGGGGTGGTGGTGGTGGTGGGTTGGGTATGAGTTGGGTTGATGGGTTAGTTAAGAGTGTGTGTGCGTGTGGAAAGGGGCGGCTCAAGAAAAGAGTGAAGGCATGCTTGACATGCTTTTCACATGCGCCGAAATGGTTTGCCCTTGGAAGTCGGCAGTCAATTACCCTTTTCAACGGCATTTTATTCATTTTTATTATTTTTTATTTTTAAATTAATTTGTTAAACTTTTTGGATTTTAAAGTACAACTTAGATTTCTCATGTAGTTAATGCTTGCTTCGAGAATAGTTGAATTTTGATTTCTGTTTTTTTAATTTAAATTGTTTTTACTGAAGAAGAAGAAGACTCGATTAGTTGTCGTTGTTTGTTTTTTTTTTTATAAATGTTTTTACTTTTTTTTTAAAAAAAATTTAGGAGTGATATTTAATAAATTAGCCAACAATCATTTGGTCTATTGGCATCGGGCCCTTTGTGTAAGGTGTTCGCTTCGAGTGTTGAGTGTGGCTCCCCGAGTTTGATCCCTATCTCGCACAAGGTGAGGGTATGGTTTGGTGGTGAGCGCGGCTCCCTCAGGTGTTTGTCCTTCGGTTTCGACGCTTGTCGAACCTTTTTCAAAAAATTAATTAATTAATTAAGTATATCAGTGATACCATATTTATATACTAGATTTATTAAATATTTATATAGTAAAATTTAGAGAAGGGTTTTGTTTTATCATTTATTATTAACGATTTAAATTTAAAATTTAAATAAAAAAAAA
>NC_052475.1:21261755-21337040 GCF_009730915.1 Dioscorea cayenensis subsp. rotundata | reverse complement strand
GAATTTATATTTTTGGCGATTACCTAATTGTTGGGAAGGCAAATGAGGTCTTATTTTTGCTCCGGTGGTCATCTTATCAATCGGATCAATAATAGGACGGTGATGCGATCGCCGAAAGACCCAAGCCCAACCTCGTCGGGTGTTGATGGTGGCCGGACGTTCAGGAGAAGATGTCATTTCACCATAAGAAATGTGACCAAGAAATATTAGGCTTATGCTATATATATATATATTATTATAGTTAATTATAAGGACTTGATGGAGTTTATGTATGGACGTGCTAGCATGTTGCTGTATTGATGTGGTAGGCCGTGACATGCATTCACGTTGAGAAGGTTTTTAATTAATTGATTATTGGGCTTTTGAGGCCCGTTTGTCAATTCAATCAGAGTTTTGTTTTGTTTTATGTTTTATGTTTTTTTTTCCAAATTAAATAAATCACAGTTTTATTATATAAATAAAAAAAATAACTGATGGGAGTGGGGAAAAATAAGGAATACGATTCTTGTTTAAGTAGTTGGTGAGTATTTTATCTTATAATTTTAAAATTTAATAATTTTATATATTTTTTTATTTCATATATTTATTCTTCCTCTAACTAATATATTGTGTTTATTGTTTGTATTCTAGTTAATATCAATGTGAGGACCCATATAGCAAGATAAAATAATAAGAGCTTTATAAAAGATTGATTTTTTTCCAGACAAATGTAAAGATTCAAACTATTTGAATCAATTCCTAAACATTTGTAGGTTTTAAAAAAATATATAAAAAGGAGAGATAGAAAAGAAAAGATTAAGTGGACCCATAGTCCGTGTGACATATACTTAGATTTTAAATTTAGAACATATCATATATATATATATATATATATATATATTCACATATACGAGTATCCATTATCTACAAAATATTTATGTATTCAAAATTCAGGTTAATAACCAGATTGGGTCCAGCCTGTAGATGTGCCTTATCACTGGTTTCTGAACAGGTTCAGAGTCCACTCCTCCATGAGCTTTCAAGACCATCCCAAGTGCGAGATTTGGCTTCATAGATTAGAAACAAGAAACAAATAACAAAGAAAACCATTCAGCCCGTGGAAGTTAAGCTAGTGAACATAAAGGGGTTATAGGCACCAGATGCAAAACCTCTAGCTCCTCTGCAGAGCTATTTTCAAATTTTCCTTCTTCATTCAAGCACTGTCCTGGAAGAACCGCATCCATCCCAGTCTTGTGGTTGTTTTCCAGTAAATGAAGGTTATTATCATTCTCGCTGATGTCCATGTTCTGGTCTGATACAACCTCTTTTGGTGAATTGATCAAACTGCTGCAGATATCATCTCCCTTAACAGCCTTTGCAGATTTATGTTTACCTCCATCCATGTCTTCAGTTTGAAGACCCTCACGAAACATGCAGTAAATTGATTCCCCGGAAGAAGCCACAGTTCTTGATAAATCAGAGGGCAATTTCCTTTCTCTTTCAGTGTCCGCAAAATTATCTTCTGCATGCCCAGGGCTATTCTGTTGGATCATATCATTAATGTTTGTAGCAAGTCTTGTGTCCACATTCCCCTGCAAGGTACTCTGACATACATCCCCTGAGCTATTACAGATGTTATTGGAGCACGGTTGGCCCTGCTGATTTAATTCAACAGAGCCAGACTGCTCCAGGCACCCTTCATTGTCAGTGTCTTTTGTACCAAGACAACTGGTAGAAACACTTTCTCGACTAACCCTACCGCCAAGTGACACATCCACTCTGTGCTCTAATGCTGGGCTGATGCTGGGAGATGCACTTGAATCATGATTTGCAGATTCGGGAGAATGAACATCACGCCCATTAGGGCTAACAGATAACCGTTTTTCTCGTTTAGCTGATCGCGAACCACCTTCCAGAGCTTCATTTTTCCTCTTGAGGTGTCTCTCTCCTGCTCTACATTCTTCAGCACCACCTCCACAAGAACTTTTCCCCACACGCTGCTGGTTTAAGGACCTGGATGGTCGTGGTCGCTTGTACCCTTCAGGAAATACATAGGATGGAATCTGCTTTCTATGAACATGAGAAACATAAATTTCCATGCCAGGTTTCCAGTACATATACAGGTTTACTGAATGTTTGAACTCATCCACTGTTGCTCGTATATCAAATTGCTGGCCTTCTTGTACTTTCATTCCTGGCTTCCTTTGCAAGCCCATGAAAAACACACGGTTTGCAGACAGTTTGGAAGTGTCCACATACTCATTGGGATATGGATGACACTGAAGCATACCATTAGTGTCTCTTTCTATCTGGGCAATCACAAAATGGGTAATAGTGTTCAGAAAACTGTTATCTGTAAACAGTATAAGAAGAAAAAGTTCTACAATAAAAAGCGATAACAGTTATGAAAACGTGGTTGAACATTCTTTGAAATGGGCAAAAGAGAACAATCAACAATCCTATCCATACAATAAATAAAGTAAATCTTGTATGATAAAAAAGATAAACGGCTGTGAAAACATGGTGAAACATTTCTTCGATATTTGATGAAGCAAGAGGCATTTATGTTTACCTTCAGGGTCAGCTGCCGTAATCGAGATTCTACCCACCCCTTCCATAAACGTAAATCTTCATCATCCTCAGCACGAATGTCAACTTGGAGATAATTTTTGTATGATTCAAAGAAAAGATAAGGCTCAAACAAAGCACTCCATTGGGCCCCATTTGTCTCAATCCCCTGGTGGCAACAAAAACAAGCAACAGTACAAAAAATATGCATCTTCACAAAAATTGCCTCAAAAGAAAGTAAAGTACTCATACCTCACAAATTTTGTTACCCTTCTCAAACTGCTCCATTATAACCCGGAGGGTGCTGGTTGACACATTGTAGCTAGAATTCATGCATGGATATGCAGGAGTGATTATAGGCATATGATGAGTTCGATCTCGAGGATTTCTACGAGGATCCCATACAGGAAACCCAAGTTCATTCTCCTCAATAGGGCATAACATCACAGGATTTGGCCAGCGCCACTGTGTATAAACTCTAAAGAACCGAGAAACCAGCATACTAGCAACAGCATTAGGATAAAGCTGACAGATTCGAGCAACCAATAAAGCCCAATTAACACCTCCAAGAAATCCAGTTACCTGACAAAATAAGGAGAAGGGGTTGAACAACGTGTGCAACCGGCATGGCAAACATTTGGAGCAGAAGTAGAATTGTTATGAAGCACTCACATTTGAATAAACTCCACGTCTCTTTGCCCAAAATTTTAAACATCGAAGAGTTGTCCGAAATTGCTGCAGAAAAACTAGTTTAGAATTATTGATGGGATAGAAAGAGGGGGCAGTCGTATAGATGGTATCACCTCAACATTTGGAACAAGACGAAGAATTTGGTCTGCCACTCTGCAGCCATTAAGACTACGGACAGTAGGTTCATCAACATCATAAAGCACAGAGCCTTGAGAAATATCTAAATCCTGCAACAGCATTAGCATCAGCAAGGCTAAAAACATAAGAGACACATAAGCAACAACAATTTAAAAGAATTACATGGTCAGAAAAATTAATTATAAGAAACAAGAAACCTAGAGAAGGGATGCCAATAGAGAACAGTGAATGTCCACAATTGAGTCCTGAGATAACTCATGCCTTAGGACGGGGAGAAATGAAATAAGAACAAACATAGATCAATTTTCAGAAAGTACAACAATTTTGATATTTATTGGACATAAAATAAGGGCAAATTTAAATTAAAACTTACTTCAGGAACAACTAAAAGGGAGATGCTCGCATAAAGAAGGTCAATTGATATCCCACGGAATTTAAATCTCATAACAGGAACATGAGCATCTGGGACAGGTTGTAATTCAGCCACTTCTTCCACGTTCTCCAATATTCTGTGCAAAATTATGAAAAAGTCCTGCAAAAAAGAAAAGCGTCTTGCACATGAAATTCATCAGGTTCAGATTCACTATAGAAATGTTTTTAATAAAACCTCTCGGTTGATGTAGGAAGGTCCAACACAAAGGGTATCAATATCAGCACCGGGTCCATGAACCTGCCATGATACCCAAAATACATAAATTGTGACAAAATCAAAACAAAAAAATGCACATCAACACAATTGGAAGAAACAAACTTGTAGAATTCTGACTAGCAGGCATGAAAAATGTAGGGCCAAAAATGAAAGGGACTAGTCGGCAACAAGTGTGAATATGACAACAAGATTAAAAACTCTTGGTCCACAAGTACCAAAATGCCACCCCTTCATCTAGAGAAGCTAACCAGCTACAAAGATTTGCACAAATTAAGTATGAAGTTCTAGCAAGAAAGAATGATGCCAAGAAACATGTGAAAGAGGGCAGTGAGCATTCTCTTAAAACAATAATAGGCCAAATGTCCAGATGCAAGTGAGAAATACATAGGGGGAAACAATTAGATCTTTGGTGTGAAACCCAAAATCTTTGCTTCCAACCATCCTTTCTAACTATACACAACCTTTCCTTAACAGACAGTCCATTTATCCCTTTAGTAATCCATGCTAAAGATCACTGCTTGATAGCTTAACAAATTTTAACTTCCAATATACAATGAAAATTCTCAAAATCATATCTCAACTTCTCAAATATCCGGACATGAGATATGAAAATGTGGTATGTCATAAGGGTGAAATTATGAGATCACTTCGTAGACTAAATCCTTTAAAATAATTTTAAAAAAAAAACATGTGTTAAAAAATCCAAAAACAATAGATGCCAATGTAATGCAGTTTATTGCTTATAATAGAAATATAGGAGAATAGGCTTTGATACAAAAATAAACCTCAAATCACTCAGGTAAAACAATATCCATTAATTGGTTTTCAAGGATCACATAACAGGAGTCTCAAGCATAAATCTTACTCCTAGGCGGAAAGATCCAAACGTGTAAATGACAGCATTTGCATCTTCAACCATTTGATCGCTGTAGCCTCTCTGACGGGTTAACTGCTTCACCCAGCTTTTAACAATCTGTGGCATTCATTAACCAGTAACAAGGTTGTTAAAAACATAAGAACTAAAAAATTATGTACACCATGTCTTAAACAACAGTCAAGCTTTCAGAAGAGAACAAATATTAAGTGATAAACCCCAAATATAGTCCCGCAAACTAATGAAAATAAATCAACTGAAAGAAAAAAAAAGAAAGAAAAAATGCTACTAGGCACACCAAACTACTAATTACTTCCAACATAGCAAAAGATTTCCTTGATTTGGGCTAGTTTGTCTGCCGGGGAACTCAGGGGAAAAAAATTGAATAAAAAAATTTTAACTCTCATTTAAAAAAGAAAGGAAATTGATAATGATTTGACTGCCTTTATAATCCCAAATAAGGTTCAAAAAAAGCACATATTTTCTTTAAGTATATTGTCCATTTCAGTTTTTGTGAAGATAAACACCAAGAAGGAAAAGGGTATCATCTTTTGCTAATTACTCCATCATAAAATAAAAACAAATTAATCTTTACAAACTCAAAACAAATACATGATTTAACATCAAAACAACAAAGGAGATGATTGATCTTCAATAATTGACATCATAGAACAATTTTAACACCGATCAATTTTCAAAATGAGTGATTCCAATAAGCATAGCTTATTAACTTGTAATAATATCTAGAATTCAATGAGTCATAGGCTATTCTTGCATATATGCTAAGACTCATAAGTCATCTAACAAAGATAATACAAGAGCATAATACCACTAACACAATCAATCCTCAAGCCAATATTATATCAAATAAGTTACAATAGTGTTTACAGTCCTGAAAAACTCATCCAAAAGTTCATCAGTGTTCGGAATTAACTAGAACTATCTCAACATGTAAAGAAATACAATATTGCTCCCCTCTAGCCATTCTAACAAGCAAATCCAAAAGTTTATTAGATAAAATATTTAAAGCTCAAGACTCCAAATTAGGCATTTGCCAAAGACAAAGCAAATTCACCAAACTTATACATCTATGAAAATCCAAACCTTAAAAAATTTACAACCGCACAGCCATCTAACATAAAGCGATATGAAGTTAGAGACAACTATGAAATGGCGGTCTACATATCAAATTTATACCATTAAAATATGATCTAGGGGTTATTTGGCAAAATTCCTTTGGTAAAGAAAAAGACTTTAGTCAAAATGGGCAATGGGGTGATGTTGCATTTTTTGTTTCGAGTTTAATAAGCCAAAGATAAACTTCATGGTTCAACAACATTCATGGCCACAAAAAAAGAGACCTAGATCTCTTTGGATGAAGATCACCAAAATTCAATCTAGTTGTTTAGGACCAAGACTCAAAACAAGCATAATTCAAACAAATCAAGCTATTAAGCACTCAAGCTCTACTCATTAGTCTATTTCTGATTTATATTTCCAACCACTTGACTAAAGAGCCTTATCAATTCTTATCCTGAAGAAAGGCCCCAGACATTTTTGATTTCCCACTTTCCATTGTTAATATCATACAAGACCAGCCAACTCAAACCAGCTTGGTCCATAATGGATATATCAAGAGGTCCTTGTTTTAAAGGAACCTCAACCAGAATGGGTACCACAATAATTATATTATTAGTACTTATTCGACAACTCATACCACATAAGCTGGCAGCATCTAGTCCAAACCACCAAGGTTTATACTAATACAAGTCTATCATTATGTTCAAGTTACAATCATCAGACGCCCTCACTTTGATAACCAATCCTCTAACACAGATTTCCATAACCAAATCTTCCAGGCCAATCCTCTAAACCCCCAACCACACCCCCAATATATATATATATATATATATAAACAGATAGATATATCCTAATTTCAGAATTTAAAAGTTTTTGCAGATCCCATACAGGATTGTTGCTGACCATCTGACTTAATATAACAGATAGAAATTACAGCAAATTATAGAATGAATCTGCTTAGTTCAAGCTCAGGCATGCTCTGGATTTGTGTTGCTCTAGTAGTAAGCTAAATCAAATACCCAAACAAAAGAAACTACAGAAATAGCTATGCATGCCGAATAATATCAACGAAGCAAGATACCTGATTAATCTCCCCTAAAACTTCCTCTCTTTTTGCACACTCTTCTTTGCTCTCATATAGTCCCGCATCCACCAAGAACTGCAATTTATATATGAAAAAAACATGTCCAAAATTAGCGCAGTGAGTCCAATTCCACTTTATTGAATAGAAGCAAAGGGCAATGAATAAAGATCTTGCCTTTTCCAACTCAACGGTCCTCTGGAGATCCGCTTCGGTTGGCATAGCAGTGGAGATCGGCTTTGTAATCCCATACTGCCTCGAAACACTCTCCATATCCTTCAAACCACCCAAAAACTCAAAACCAAACCCAACACAAAGCCACCCCAATCCCAGACAAAGAAAACCCTAGAAATCCAAGAAAACTCCACGGCCCTCGATCAAATCCAAAGCGATTTCAGATAAAGAACCGTAATTTACGAACCAACGAAACCCTAGGAATCCGATCACCACAAATTCATCAAGATCTCTGACCACGAACCAAAATTTAAACCAACACCTTCAAAATCGAAAGAAAACCAGAAATTCAAGGTCACGAAACGAAAAACCACAATGCAAGACGGAGGAAAGCCGCCAATCTTAGGATCCCCGACGAAAAGAAAACCCTAGACGAAGAACAAACAAGAGATTTCCCCCGGGAAAGAGAGAGATTTATATAGAAAAAGGACGCTGCTGAAGGGTTTCCAGAATTGGAATAGGAATAGAACAAGGGCTTTTTTTTCATTTATCCCCTCAAAACCTACCAAATTTAAAATAAAAATTTGTTTTGTTTCTAAATTAAGCTTTTTTATAGATTTGTTTTGCAAGTAAAGAATTTATTCTGTTTAAATAATATTTATTTATCTATATATTTGTAAAGTATAATAATGGCGTACTATAATCAAAAGATTAATTTATCTATCTACATCAGCAAGATAATTACATATTAAATAAAAATTTTGAGTTTTGGAGAGAGATATTTTTAAGGGCGTGTCTATGGATTTGAAGGGGTTATATACGCAAAAAGGACATTCCGAGTTTGGATAAAACCATGGGCTTGAATAATACTGTCAATAAAGAAGCGTTTTAAAGTTTGGGACGACGCGGGTAAGGACACGTGTCACTATGTTCTTGTTAACCATATTATAAGGGCACTCAAATTTGTACCTTTATTAATTAATTTTTTATTATTATTTGCTTACGTGGCAGATCATACTTGCGTTATAACTTTTATAAATCTCACCAAGATCTCATGAAGATAAGTATTTAAATAAATAAATATATTTAAAAATTCATAATGAACAAATAGTCTCTTAAAAATTAAGATATTCAAGAAAAAAAAAAAACTCATAATTTTGAGTATTTCGGAGGGTCTTTACTTTTTCTGACAAATTATTTTTCAAACATTTTTAACGTAAAGGTGGCTCATGTTAACACAAAGATAGCTAAAGAATTGTCTCTCATTTTTTAAAATGAAAACACATAATTTTAAGTTGAACCCCATAACTTTAAGCGGAAACCCATAACTTTAAGTGGAATCTATATGTTATAAGATAGAAATAAATTAACGAAGTGAGCTGCATTAATTGAAAAAGTTAACTATAAAAAAAAATCTATTTAGTAAATTTAAATGTCAAGGGTCATTTTGAGATGTTTTGGAACTTTCAGAGAGTTATAATTAATTTTTCCAAAAATATACATATTTAATTTTTCATTTAAATCTCCAAACTTTATTCCCAAAACAAATTTGAAAAAAAAAATACTAAAACAAAAAAATTCTTAATTTTTTAAGAAATATGGATAAGGAAAATATTAAAGATATATATAAACATGAATTTACTAACTCATTATATCCACACATTCACTCTGGATGAGCTAAGATTTGAACCAGTCTCCTTTAGAAAGGACATGAATATTCGACATATGAGATCCGATGTTAATAGACTGTGATTGTTGATATTCTTAATTTATAGTTAATTGAGAACTCTAAATTTTTATAATCAATAGTAAAATTTGATAAAAAAAATTTAATTATTATGTGAATATTTATGTACGCTTCGCGCTCATGTAAAAATATGTGTTTTGATTTATGCATATGTTATGCAGTAGCGATGAAACCTCTAAAAAAATTGATACAAATCGCCCTTGTTTATGCTAATTTATGATAATATAAAATATAAATAAATAAAAATATATATATATATATTTTAAAGTTTTAATTCTGATTTAAATTTTAAAAATATGAAAAAAGCATACATAATTGTAAAAATCATGAGTAATTTATTAATATGCTATGTAAATACTAAATACTTTCTAAAATTTAATTTATTAAAAAATAAAACAATAAATGAGTGTAATTTTATTATAAAATATAAAAATAAAATATTCTAACTAAATAAAAAATATAAGAAAATTTAAAACAAAATAAAATCTCAATTGAAATTGGGTAAGTTACATAATTTATTGATAAAATGTATCATTCATATAAAAGATAAGAATTAGTAAATTAAATTTTTATCTATTCTGACAAAATCAATCAATAAACAAACAAATAAATAAAAAACACCGAGAGAAGTTTAATAATTATATATTAATATATTAAATTTATAAATATTTAAAAAAATTTAAAAATAAATGACATAATTAGAAAACACTAGTGCATATAAGGTCATTTATCAATTTAAATATCAAATTTGAGTAATTTTTTTATATTATAATTCTAGTTTTAATATTATATTTGTTCATTATTAATTATTATAGTATTTTTTTATATTTTATTATTGACCCCGGTTCAACTCCGGTTCGACTCGGTCGAACCCATTGGCCCTTGACCCCTGGTCTTAACCGGGTTAATGCCCAGGCCGGGTCTGACAACCTTGCATATGAGTTAAGAGGAATTTAAACACCTTGACTAATGACTTCTGAGGGAAATAAATATCATTATGTTATTACAGAGTGGTATATTACATTATTACTTACATTGTTATTGATATTAGGAAAACTAGCAAACTTTAATCCTTTCTGAAATTTAATCATTGTTTATTACTTGAAATAATAACCAATTGGGCAAGTCAAATAATTGTGTAGAAACAATAATCCTCACAGGAGATTTTAATGCTATCACCAGTACTGAGGAACACATGGGGGATCTTTCTCTCATTATGCTGCGAAATCTGCTTCTTTTTCCGGCTTTATCTTTGATAACCGTCTTATTGACCTTGGCTTTTCAGGATCCTCTTTCACTTGGTACAACGAACAACATGGTCTTGCGCGTCGTTGGGCCCGACTGGATCGTTTCTTGGCCAACTCTTGTTGGTTTGTGAAGTTTAATAATATTTCCAACCAACACTTAATTCGCTCCTCTTCTGACCATGCTCCTTTACTTCTCTCTGCTTATAACTCCTCTTCAATTTCTCGTAAAATTTTTCGCTTTGATAATCATTGGTTGGAGTATAAGGGTTGTCACAGGAGTGTTCTCAAAGCCTGGTCTGTTCCCTCCTTTTCTTCTCCTATGCATGCCTTCACTAATGCTATTTCAGCATCAAAATTCAATATTCTCAAGTGGCGAAAGTCGAGTCACTGCAATATCGATATGGAGATTAAAAACATTGAGTCTCAAATTGTTGTGATGGAATTGACGGTCCCCCTTCCAAATGATGACTGGCATTCTATTTGGTTGAGAGCGCTGCATAACCGCCATACTGCCCTCCTTCGCCAGAACGAGGTCTTCTGGCGTCAGCGTGCGCACTCACAATGGCTCTCTCAGGGTGATCGGAATACCTCATTTTTTCAAAACTCTGTCAAAATTCGGAGTCACAAGAACAGGGTAACCTCCATCTCTGACAACTCGGGTAACTCTTTCTCTTCCTAATCTGATATTGAAACTTGCTTTCAAAATTTTTTTAAAAACCTCTGGTCTTCTTTTTCCCCTTTCTCTTTGGACTCTCTTTCCCGGCCATTCCGGATGATCTCCCTTGTCTATCTGATGCGGATAGTGAGTGTTTGATTAGGCCTATCTCCTTCCGAGAGGTCTATCACACTCTCTTATCCATGCCCAGAGGAAAGAGCCAGGGCCCGGATGGCATGAATGTTGAGTTTTATGTTTATTACTGGAATGCTATTGGGGAAAAACTTTTTCAAGCCATTGCTTATTTTTTTGAAACGTCTTCGATTCCTCCCGAGTGGGGTAAAACTTTTGTCGTTTTGATTCCTAAGAAGAACAACCCTTGCTTGGTCATTGATTTTCGACCTATCTCTCTCTGTAACGTTTATTATAAATTACTCTAAAAAAATTTTGGCTAATCGTCTTAAGCTAGTGATTCACAAACTTATTAGTCCGGAGCAGAGTGGCTTTCTCTCTAGGCGAGGCGCTTTTGATAATATTATCGCAGCCCAGGAAATTGCTCACTCTCTCGAATCGGATTCTCATTCCCCTCCTAGGATGATCATTAAGGTAGACATTGAAAAAGCTTTTGATTCGATAGAATGGGTTGCTATTCTTGCCACTCTCCATAGAATGGGTTTTCCCGCAGTTTGAATTAGTTGGATTCGTGCTTGCCTCTCTTCGGCTTCCTTCTCCCTTATTCTTAATGGCCAGCACTCTCCTTGGTTTTCTAGCAGCCGTGGGGTCAGACAGGGTGACCCCTTATCCCCCTTTCTTTTCCTTCTTGTTACTCAGAACCTCTCTGCGATCCTTAACAAAGCCCTTGCTCTGGATCTTGTTCCGAGGTTCAACAACAATCTTCATAGAAACTTCAACCACCTTATGTTCGCTGATGACTTAATCTTAATCACCAAGGCCTCCAGGAATTCAGCTAGAAATTGTCTTATGTGCCTTAATCTTTACCAACAGCTTACTGGCCAGAAAGCCAATCCTGTTAAATCAAATCTTTTTCTCCCTTCCTGGTGTAACCGAACTCTTGCTAGGGGTATCTCTAGAATCCTAGATATTTCCCAAGGGAGCTTTCCTTTCTCTTACCTTGGAGTCCCTATTTCTCCTAAAAGACTTCCGGCTTCTCATTTTAGTGCTATTACCTCTAAAGTTCAGAATTCCATTCATGCTTGGAATCACTCTACTATCTCTACAGCTGGTCGTTCAATTCTTTTAAATAGTCCCATCTTCTCTATCCCAATTCATCTGCTTTCTGTTATGCATCTCCCGCTCTCTACCCTTGATGCTATTTCCAAACTCGCTAGATCTTTTCTATGGTGGAGATCGGGCAATTGTAGTGGCTTCCATTCGGTGGGTTGGTCGGTTACTACTCTTAATAAATCTGAGGGGGGTTGGGTATCCGCGACCTTAGGACTGTGGCTCACTCTCTTATGGCCAAGAATATTTTTGCTGTTCTTAATTCTGATAACAAACTTTGGGTGGACATTTTTAAGAGTAAATACTTTGGTTGGCAACCTTGGAATGATTTTTCAATTCCGAAATCTTCTTGGTTCTTCAAATCTTTGGCCTAAACAGCTTCTATTTTAAAAACAAACTTTAGAATCCTGTCTTGTAACCCTGCTTCTCTGAATCTTTGGAAGGACCCTTGTATCCTTGACCTCCCAATTATGATGGAACCCACGTTTTTGAATATGAGTCTTTCTTGGGAAGACCTTGATTTCTGGGATATTTTGACTAACAATTCTCTCAACTTGGACACTCTTGTGAGTCTTTTTGGTCGCAACCTTGACTAGGATTGGATTAACAAACTCAACATTGATCCCTCCAAGGAAAATCTCTGGGTGTGGGGACCGAAAATTACTCACACTTCAATAGCCTCTGCAATTTATTCTCATTTTAAAAGTAATCAGTTTGATACTAGTGCTTGGAATGGGTGGCGCTCTATTTGGAGCCTCAAAGTTATGCCTCGTGTTAAAACTTTTGTTTGGAAAATGGCTCATGGCAAACTGGTTACCGGTGCTTTCCTATACAATCTTAATATTTGGTCCCAGGGCCAACTGTCCTTTCTGTTCTCTATCTGATGAAACGGCAGAACATCTAATTTGGAAGTGTGTCAAGGTTGTTCATCTCTGGAAGGATCTTTTAATTTGCCTGGGGGTGAACCTTGACTTCTCTAACAACCTTTCATTATGGCTCCTAGATCACTGCTAGGCCAAATTGCTGGGCCGGTAACTCCAAAACGAAAGCATTAATTGCAACCATGGCTTGGCTTATTTGGAAGGAACGATGTAACTTTATTTTCAAAAACTGGAAACCCAAACTTCATAGCATCCGGCTTCGAGCTTGGTCCATCTGCTCTGACTACTTCAAGTCCGCAGTCACCACCTTCAGGGAGTCTTCCTATCTTGATTCTCCTCACAATACAATCTCTATCTATTCGGATGCTTCTTGGCTTGAGTCCTCGCTGGTTGCTGGTCTGGGTTTTTTAGTTATTGCTAATCCGGGGAAAATTCTCATTGCAGGTTGCGCTAGCACCACAACCGACTCACCAATTCAAGCTAAGATTGTTGCTATCATTTTGGCCCTATATACCTGCACTTCGTTTGATTAGTGCCCGGATAGGATTTACTGCGACTGCCCTGGAGTTACTCAAATGCTCAAGAATTTCTCACCTTGCACTGCTTGGCGATTCGTGGAGGATTACCATGACATGCTTAGACTCCTGAAGCACTTCCCAGATTCCTCTTTCCAAACTATTCCTAGGGATGACAACCTCATTGCTGATGCGTTAGCAAACCATGGCAGAATCTGCCCTCAGCTCTCTTTTTCCACCAGGGGATGGAGAGGCCTTTTTGGCTGGACGAGATGTGTTCTCTTAATCATCTTTATTTTTGATTTTTTCCTTTGTTTTCTAGCTTCTTGCTTTTTGATCCACTTCCTGTCCAAATAAATTGTACAATATAAAAAGAAAAACATTTTGCCCAAACAATTACATCTGTTGATCAACAATTTATTCAAATAATTGCATAATACTGGGCAACCATTTGGTCAATGAATAACAATAATATTAGCCGCAACAATTTGTTCAAATGATCACGCCTTCATCTAGTTATTGGTAGACAACTATCTCAGAGCTAATAATTTCTTTTTCTTCTACTTCTTGTCCTTTTTTTTTTCTTTTTTTTTTCAACAACTGTCTCCGAGCTTATAATTTCTCAATATTCGGCATATAATATTGTTTACCTTTAAAAAACCGTCGTTAAATTTTGTTTATGGCAATGAGAATGGATGTTTTCCTAAATTTGATTTCGTGGTCATTAAATTACCACCAGTTACCAATTTTGCACACAAAGAAGTATTTTAGTACACAAAAAATAAAATAAAAATAATAAAAAAATAATGAAATCCATCAAAAAGGACTTTTCGAATTCTTTTTCATTAGATTCACAAGTATAAATTAAAAATAATAGATAGGCCAAATCCAACAGAGTATATCCACATTCATTGGCATAATGAAATACAAATAAATAAATACCAAATTATATTTTAATATGATATTTGCAAATGGTGATGGGCCATAATTAACCAAACAAGATAAGCTCAAATTCTTCTTAAAACCCCTTAAATAAACAACCTGCAATTACACTACCTACAACCATACAATGAAAAATAATCAAACCTTTAAATCTCCAACATAAGAGTCACATAGAGTCAAGTGCTTTGACCGCTCAACTATTACCACAATGGCAAAAACTACATAAAATCATCTGTTCAATCATTTTCATTAAAAAACAAAAGAAGACATACTTTTTATCACAAATATGGCAAGAGATCACCAATGAAACAGCATGCAAATAGAAAGCAAGACCACCCTGCACAAATTTTTAACTTCAAACTCTCTCTCTCTCTCTCTCTCACACTCACACACACACACACAAGTACTCACCACACAGCTTGAGACTAATCCCCCTTGCCAAAAGGTGGAAAACTCACCATCCCAATATATAAGTTACCAAATGACCAACAAATAACCCACATATTTCAAGTTGATTATTGTTGCAGCATTGTAAGCACAGCATATGTCATATTACAAACCCTGACCTTCAAAGGATGGAAAAGAAATCATAAAATAGCGCAATACCGATTCTAAACAGCCCTGCTCAATAAGATAATCACCGAGCCTTTCAACAACCATGTTGCACTGCCCAGCTGTCATTGGCTCATCGTAAATGCCAATGATCAAGGCCATACTGGTTTTCTTCACAGTGACACCCCCGGATCCCTGTAAGACCAAAATTGAGAAACTGGAGGTGAGGGAATACAGTAATGACAGGTTTGCCAAAGAAGGAAATAATAAGAGTGAAAACAGGATACTAGAAAAATCATGCGTGCAGTTTACCACAGTTTAATTGATTAGGTGCATAAGACTATCATGACAGTTAATACACTGAAATGAAAGACGGCTGTTAATTGAAACCAGGTAAGGTAGAAAGGAAAAAGTTACTTTGTCAACAAAAGAGGAAATTCTTTATCAATTTTGACCATGAAAAAATTTTTGCATGCTTGGCAGCACGTCATTATTATATCAGCAAGATGCAACATGAACATTGGAAAAAAACGTAAAGAGCAAAAACAGATGACTTAAAGTCATAACAAGTATTCACGTAAATGTTAGTGCTGCATAAGATCAGCGACTTGTTTAACTTTCTAACCCAATTTAAGAAAATAAAAAATCTAGAAGCAGAATTTTCCGGGATTAAGAATCCAAGAGGAAAAGCTACTGCAAACAGCGATACAAAAGGCAAGGAGTAAAAGGAGTAAAAGCACCATGACAGGGCAGGCAGCTGCCCATGGTTTGGCACATAAAATTGAATGTTTCTTCAAAATGTTGGAAGTATTTCAAAATAGTAACTTGACAAGTCAAAAAAAGCATTTACTACCTTTCTCTATTGGGAGATAATAATAATAACAATAATAATTCCTTAACCATTAAGTTCTGAATCTAACTTGTAACTTCAGTCTAGGCCTTAGCATATACACACCTTCCTTGGGCATTCATCACTATCTTATGAATATGATCTTTCAAGACAAAATTTGTGGAGACCTTGCTAACTAGATTAACCAAGCATATCATTCTATTTTAACCAAGGATAGTATGCACTAGCAGACAATTGACAGAAGTTGCTGAGCTCCAAGTAGTCTCACTAATATCCAAAAGTCTTCAAGATTTCTTTTAAATAGCTTTAGTATAAGAGTAATAGAGTATTCATTGAACTGAAGAAGGATCAAATGATTCTTATTTATGTTGAAACACCTACAAGTCATTTTCTTTACCGGAAGTTGTGACAGATATAATATCAAAGTACAGAGATCACCACCTTCATCCTAAATATGTCTAGTGGGTAATTTGAAGTTTAGCATATCAAACATCAAATGTTAGATTTGATGGATCCTGTTGATTGCAATTGAAATTCCTTTTTGATGCTTTCGTATCAGTATAAGTGAAAGATAACTACATGCATAAACACACAATTCAAGATAAACCACCACTTTGGCTTCCTAATGCGGTTTCAACAGTCTGCTATTAGCCTTTCAATTGCCTTGTAAAACCATCAAAAACTAAGGTCATGATGGCATCCACCACAGAAAATTTCCATGCCAACCTCTGGCTTACAGCAACTTATAGCAAAATGCCTTCCCTTTGTTGAGTGCAGAAAAGGGCACTGCATGTTTATCTCTGATTTGAATTACTGAGAGGCATCTTTTAGTTTCTACTTTGTCATGGATTGATTGACTACATGCCACTATATCAGAACACATTAACTGTTGTGACACTCTCTTATTCTTTATCATATACATAGAATAAAATAAAGATAAAGGAATAATAAATTAATCAATGTGAATCATTTCAAATATTACGGTAACAATAATATTATGCTAGGCTATGTCTTACGGGTGTCATACCACTGTAATACTAAAAAACCCAAGAATAAAATTTGTGAACAAACTGCGTTTGTTCCCAAACCACTACTCCATATAATATATACAATACACAAGTAATACATAGTAGAATATAAGAGAAAACCCAAAGCTAGTGGAAATCAAATGTAGTCCTCACCTTCTTGCCACGAATAACAGCCCCAGCCTCGCCTTGGATCACCATGTACTTTGTACCACCAAGGAATAAGCCAGTTGGAGCAAGATACCCAGGCTCATTAAAATCATTCACAATGCCAGTTATCTCTTCAGGCTTAACCTACAGCAGAAAGACAACAAATTATCATAATAAACAAAAGTTAAAGTCTACAAGAATACTGATCCCCAAAAACTAGTTGCATGTCATACTAGAACTCTCAAGTCCTAATCAACAGTTTAGCTCTTCTCTGAAGTTCTACGTGTGAGGGATATAATTCACATGACATGAGAACAGAGGAATTAGAACAATAAAAACTTGGAAGACACTGAAGCTTTGAAACAGGACCTCACATAAAAATAAGCGTCATTCTCCCAATCCCTCAGAAACTTGTAAAACCCATCGATTCTAGATTTCTTTTCCTCAAACCAAACACAACTCAAACAGAATAAAGACAATGGCAACAACAAGCATGAAGAATATTATGCTTTTGACTTTGCCAGCAAGAAATTCACACCAAAACAAACACATTTCTAATCTAACTCTCACAGTTGCCCATACAGCAAATGCACAAACAGCAACAAACACAAAGAATATCATGCTTTCTACTTTCACAGCAAGAAATTCCTACCAAAACGTGTGCATTTCTACTCTAACTCTCGCTTCTGAAGAATCTCCCAAACATCAACAAGCGATCATCAAAATTCCAAAAAATTAAGTAAAATAAACAACACAATCACAAGATCTGGAACAAAACATACCATTGGAAAAAGTATCAGCGATCAATTCCACAAAATTTAAAAAAAAATAACAAAAAAACAAGATGGATCCACTGAATCTAAAGATCAAGCGATGAGAAATGAAATGAATACCGCGGGGAAGGATTCACTCTGCGCCCAAACACTGCCGTCTTGATTGCCGAGGATGGCAGCGGCGGTGAGACGCTGGTTATCGATCTCGCACATGAGATGCTCATCGACGTAGGTCTGCCACGACATCTTCTTCGACGAAGCTTGCGATCTACGCTATTGGCTTTGCAAGATTTCCAAGCCTTCGATCGAGAGAGTCAAGGGTTTGAAGAGATCGAAAGGCCTTTATATATATATATAGAGAGAGAGAGAGAGAGAAAAGAGAATGAAAGATCTGGAAGGATGAGAGAGAAATAGAGAGGGCGGTGGCGAATATTCCAATCTTCCCACTTGCGGACCTGAACTATTAATTATTTTTTTGTTTTATTTATGGCTTCACGTCCATTATATTTAATTTTATTTAATGTAATTATTTAATTATTTAATTATTTATTTTAATAAATATAGACAAAAATACGTGTATGAAGATGAGCTGAGTTCCACAACATACGTACTCTCCACTTTCTTAAGCTGGACAAACGTTAATAAACCAAACATTCATTGATTTATTTTAATATTTTTTTTTATATATATGAAAGATGTAATTATTATTCTAATTTTGTATTTAACATATATAAAAACTTATTTTATCCCCACTTATGTACATCCAGACTTGGGTTGTCCACATTGGAATATATATGTATATATATCGAGAAAATATCAACTGCGGACGTTCCTAAAGTATTGAGTATATATAGTGGCAATCAAGATGCTATACTAAGATATAATTAAGAGTTAACTGGATTTATTAGTTTAAATTTTATTTTTAAATTGATTGTTATAGGTGTAATAGAATAGGAATAAGGTTGGACAGTTCAGATTTTTCAAATATTGTACACAAATTGATTGAACATTTTAGTGTAAAATACTATGCATCTCATTTTTCACTGTGTTATTATTTATAAGTATAGTAATAAAATCTACTAATATATGCAAATGATTCATTGTCATATATATGGGTTCATTTGGTCGACAAAATAGGATACGAGTAATAAAGGATATAAACATTATATATATATATATATTATCATATCGTTGATGTGCACCATATGAATCATTATATATCATTTCTTTTTTTATATTACGTTTGAAATATATCAAGTAATGACTAGATAGGATATGATTTTGCTTTGATTTTTTTCATCTAATATTATAATTTGTGTCAACATATTTGATATATTTTACAAATAAAATTAAAGGAACAAATTTATATAATTAATTAAAGTACTGAAATAAATATTTATGTGCTTTAAAGACTAAAATGTGACCAATAAACTATAAACTTTACAGGACATTGATGATGACTTTAATTTTTTTATTCAAATATTCATATTCATAAAGACAGTGGAATAAAATCAAAAGAGATTTTTACTCGTGCACTTTCTAGAAAAATTGAAAATTATTTAAATATTTTTATAAATAATGTAATTACCTATATATTTTATAAATGTATTTTTTTAATCATATACTTCAGCTATTTGTATAATAAATTATATTTTTGCTTATTTTATTTAATATTCATATTTGTAAAAATTGATTAGAGTAGTTTATAAGCAATTATAAATATTTCAAAAGTACATATACCACTGTGAGTTTTGAAACTATGAATTAACTTATTTTGATTGATAACCAGTAAATTTTTTTTAAGTATATCATTGAATTTTGACTTATCTTTCATTTTAATCACTGAACTTTAATTTATATTAATTTAATTTTTTAATTTTAATTTAATTTTATTAGACAATAAATAAAATATTTTAATCCCCAATTACTTGCATGATTGTCTGAAAATCAGAGTCAGTCCTTCCAATAACAAATTATTAAGTCTATTGGAGGTGTTCATATCATTGAAAAAAGCCACATTATTCATTTGGGGCTGAAATTTTTTAATTTATTATTTAGTAAAATTAAATTAAAGTTGAGTGACCAAATTAATATAAATTTAAGTTTGATGATAAAATAGTCACAATTAAAAAAATTTACACGATTTATTGCATATACCTTTGATTGTTAACTTTTTGGTTTTTCAAAAATTAAAAATTCAAAGTAGATGTCTTTTTAAATGGTTTAATGAAAACAAATAGTTATACTAACTGACACGTAACTCACTCTGTCATTAATCAATTATCCAATTAATTTATATTTATTAAAAACATCATTATTGGTGGGTAATTCAGATAATTATAAAAGTTGCAACAGAAAAATAAATATCAAACTATTTAATTTTTTAAATAATAATAATAATGATTATTGGATTCTAGGTCAATGCATTTTATCTTGCGGATCTTCGTATGATTTTTATTTATATATAGGTCATTTATACATATTTAAAATAAAAAAATAAAAACTTTAAATAATAATAATTGATCTATATCACATGTGTTCCATTTATTTCAATTTCATTTAATATAAATCATTATGTTACTTTTTCTAAAATTTTAATTTTCACTTAAACACCTTGGAATGGTTATCCTCTTAAACATTATTTTTAAATGTATAAATATAACAATAAAATAAATATGCAAATGGTATATCTCAAAAAACTCAAACAAATGATATGGAAAAGTAAAGATGTAAGGTTAGATATATAGATAAGAATAAATAAAAAAACAAAAGATATCCCATGTATTTAATTTGCTTTAAAATTGCTGATATGATAATTTTTTTAAACCAAAATCTTATTTAATCCTGTAAAGATAATAGCATAATAACAAAAGATATTTGGTAGAAGAAATGATCTTAACTTTGTTTTAATTAACTTGATTAATTAATTTTTTTAATTAACAAAACCTTATCTTGATTCCGTTCTAGCTTCTGGTTGAGCACCATCGTCAACATGGGGATAATGTGCTTGAGGGTGTTACTGTTTATAAACTATTTTTAATCGATTAATATTAATTAAAATAAAATATCGTAACATTAATTTTGTTTTAATCAATGAATTTTAATTATTTAATATATTTATGTAAATAATTAAATTCTGTAAAAAAAAAATTAATGGGGCACCCGAACAACTTAATTATTGGACTTGGTAATTTCTTAAATTCATAGGGCCCAACCCAATGCACTCATCGGCCCATAGTTAACGATAAAATAATACAAAATAATTTTAACTGTGATTGTGATCCTTCTTCGTTTCATACATCAATATATAGTTTCTCAGACAGGTGCACTCTGTTGAGGGATAGATTCCTGCACTGATGAATAGTGCCCAGTGCAGAGTGAGATGCACAATGATTTGATCATAACCATTAAATCATTAAATATACAGTATTTTAAATACTATTGCTGACTCTGGTGCACTGTCTCTCCCACTATTTCCTCTCAATTTGATGTATTCATATATATATATATATATATATATAATCATTTTTAATAATAAAAAAACTAAATTGATGAAAATAAATCACAACATAAACAAGATGAGGAGATCCTCGTTATGGTCTCCAGTTATTGGAGAAGTTCCTTATTTAATTTATTTTTTTTATTTTGTTTTTTTTTTATTTTATGAAATGAAAATTATATTTATTGAAAACAGAAAATGAGAACAAACAAAGCACATAGATACAATAAGAGACAAAATACAGCAAACATTCCATTAGTCGTGGGAAAAGTATCCGCTCTCTTGAGACAAAATCATGAAAGCTCATTTTATGTTTTGATCTTACAAATGCAATTGCTATTTTCCACATTTTAATTAATCAGATATTTTACATCAATTAAATATTTACCTTGAGAGTTTCATTATAATTTATTTATAGGGCTTTTTCCCAAACTAACCCTCTTTTTTAATAATATTGTCCAAATGGCCTTAGGGTCATTACATCAATGCCCACTCAACATCCATATTGTTAAGTTTGACGACATGGATTGATATTATATGACAAGTCAAGATGTGACATGGTAAATGAAGATGACATGACGATAATGACTTGGCAAAAAGAAAGGGTAACTAGGTTGATGATGTGGCTAAAGCTTGGTGTTATGACATGAGAAGATAGAAGAGCCAAAAGATCATGATGGAGACTATGTTTAGTGATTTTCCTCTCAATGGTTCATGTGATGATCGACTAATTTTGGAAAGTGCTTCAAGTTAAATAGATCTCTTCAAGAAAGCTAAGTTTTATTTAAGATATGTTTATCTATCTTTGGTAAGATCCAAGATGATAAATCATATCTTTGATAGAACTCCTTTTAAAAAAGATCTATCTTAAAGGAAGAGAGGAATATTCTATTGTTGGCAAAAATAAAATATCATCATGAAAATTGCATGGAGCTTGGTTTGGTGTGAAGCTATGTGAAGACACAAACTAAGATAGGCAAGGACAAACTTAGTTTGGTGAAAAGCTATTTGAAGACACAAACTAAGATATGCAAGCTCAAACTTAGATTGATGAGAAGCTATTTGAAGACACAAACTAAGTTAGCCAAGGATAAGCCAATGAGATTATCAGACCATATTTAGTACAACACAATTTGAAGAAAGATCTAAGAGCTAATTATGGGCGGAACTATTCAAGGAGACTAATTATGTATGGAGATTGATTGAAGATTATATGAGATATAATTAGAGATTTGAAGATCCAAGCATGAATGATTGGAGATCATGCTTGAAGATGTTGAAGGCTAACTTGGATGAGATGAGATCAAGTTTAGTAACAATATTCCCATGAGTCAAACGAAGATCATTTGGGAAGACCAAACTTGGACCAAGTTTGGAAGAAGATCGAGAGATCTTCGGTGACCATCCTTGGTGAGATGGTTGCGTGTGCCTTGGTAGGCGTGTTCCTCAGGAGAGGAGACTTACTGAAGTGACATGAGGTAGGAAGCAGCTACAGGCAGGAGGAACTCGGGTCTAGTTAGTTTTTGAGTGACTCTTCTAATCACATTACCCACCGGAACTACCACATGTGATGACTGGGCATTTTTTTAAAAAAAATTATGTTTCTTTACATTGTAACCCATCATCTTTTTTATAATTATTTAAATAGCTTATTTGTGGCTATTTTTAACTGAATTTTTTTTAAAAATTGTTATTAAGATAGAAAACATTATTTGAAATTAGAATTATTATTATTAATATGAGATTTGTTAAAAAAAGAATTTTTTTTAAATATTTTTATTAATATTTTGATTATTATTAGAGTGGCAATTAATGAAGTATTAATTGTTAAAATTATTTTTATTATTATTAGTAAAATATTTGAATTTTTTTTTTGAAAAAACAGTTATAAATTATTTTATTGATAAAATTATGTTCGGATCATGACTTTGACCAGAGCGTGCTAATCAGTGCTCCGTTGTTCGTGGCGATGTGTCGGTGTCCCCTCGCGGTTGGGTGCACTGGGGACACATGCGGCGCTCCCCATCATTCGGGATATGGCACGTTTGGGTGGCTATTTATGAGCCATTTGGACCCGGGCGATGCAGTAGTGCTCGCAATTGCGGCACCTGTACCTCGACCACCGATTTCGCTAGACTTGACGATACTTGACCCAAGGGTTTCATGTGGTGCTGGTCCCATTATAATAATAATATTTTACTAATAAATAATAATAATAATTATTATTATTATTTTAAATAATTAATACTTTATTAATTGTCACTCTAATAATAATAAAAATATTAATAAAAATATTTTCTTTTAATAAATCTCATGATAATAATAATAATTCTAATTTCAGATAATATTTTCTATTTTAATAAAAAAAATTTTAAAAAAATTGGGTTAAAAAGCCACAAATAATATATTTAAATAATTATAAAAGAGATAAGTGGTTAAAATATAAAAAAGCAGAATTTAAAATAAAAAATGCACCATCAGTCGCTCAGTCGCCCAGTCAGTAGCCAAATCAGCACATGGATGCTGACTTGGCATTGATATGATGGCATTAGGGGCATTTTGACAATGTTATTAAAAAGAATATTTAGTTTGGGAAAAAAAACCTTTGTTTATATGAAAATAAGAAATAGTGATATTTTAATTTGAAATTAAAATAAGGAAAAAATATTAGGCTTTTTCTCAAATTAACCCCTTTTTTTTATAATATTGTCCAACCCTAGGGCTAGGGCCATGCCATCCATGCCCATGCGCTGATTGGGCATTTTTAATTTTTTTTTTACATTTTAACCCTTTATATCTTTTATAATTATTTAAATAGTTTATTTGTGGCATTTTTAACCCAATTTTTTTGAAAAAAAATGTTATTAAAATAGAAAACATTATTTGGAATTAGAATTATTATTTTTAACATGAGATTTATTAAAAAATTATTTTAAATTTGTTATTAATATTTTGATTATTATTAGAGTGGCTATTAATGAAGTATTAATTATTTAAAATTATTTTTATTATTTTTAGTAAAATATTTTTATTATAATGGGACCACTTGGCACCATATGAAACCCCTCGGGTCAAGTTTCGTCAAGTCTAGCAAAACCGGTGCCCGAGGGATAGGTGCCGCAATTTCGAGCGCGGCTGCGTCGCTCGGGGTCCAGGTGGCTCACCGATAGTCACCCAGATGTGCCATATCTCGAACGATGGGGAGCGTCATATGTGGCCCCCAACGCACCCAACTAAGTGGGACACCACTGCGTTGCCATGAACGACGGAGCACCGGTTAGCGCGCTCTGATCAAAGTCATGATCCGGACATGATTATATCAATAAAATAATTCTCATTATAATAATAATATTTTACTAATAATAATGATAATAATTTGGTTTAATACCAAATTTAGTCCCTGTATTATGGTCAATCTGTTCATTTAGTCTCCTTATTATAATGTCCCCTATAGGTCCTTCTATTTGACATTTGGGTAATATAGGACCCTCCGTCAAACAGCCGTCCATTTGACTGTTTGAATTGCTAACGTGGACGAGGTTAATATCTCATTAACCCATACCTAACGAGTCCGGATCTGATTTGGATCCGTACCAGATACTTAAAAGGGCTTGTTGCCCTATTTCCTCTTCTTCCTCCCCCAATAGCTCTTCCCTCCCCGAGACCTTCGAACAGCCTCAAGGATGCATAGGGTTCCCGGAGCTTGCCCAAGCATCGTCATTCAATGCCAAGCTCCAGTCCCCTCTCATCTCATTAATGGGCAAGCTCGAGAATTGCTGATATACGTCCTCATTATGGTGATGGTGATGATTTAACGGAATATTTTTGTTTGATTGAGAAATGCACAAACCTTGATGTGCCATGTTGTAATTTGTAAATAATTGTTCAATGGCTGTATTTGTATTTTTGAAAAGACAATTTACATTAATACAATTGTTAATTTGATCATGTAATAAATCCATGATACTTTGATATCACAAAACATACAAAAGTTGTTGAATTTTAGAAGGTTTAGTACATATAATTTGATGGCACAGAACATGCAAAGATTTTTTGCAAATTTCATTGATGGCACAGAACATACAAAAGCCGTGTGCAATTTTCATCCCTAATACTTTAAAAGGTTTAGTACATAATTAAGCATATTGAATAGATTTTTGTAAATAATTAACCTATTCTATCCAAAAACATCCATAACAGGTTTGATGATTTTCTTTTTTTGCAAGTTTCAGGCTGTTCTACATCTTCTCCAGCTATTGTCAGCAAGGTTCAAGCTTTTTGCATCTTCTCCAGCTGCTTTTAGCAAGCTTCATAGTCTTCGATTTCCAACTAATGCATTTGTTGTGTTAAGATTTATGGGGCTTCACCAATTCTTTGAACTAAAGTCATTGGACATATGTAACTGTTTACATCTTATCTGCTGCAAAAAGCCCTACTCATACATCAGCTCGAACCTAGAGTATTGACAAAGCGGTCGCATACCTACAAGGTCGTGACCCAAGTAGACACGCATGAGCCTTAAAAACCTGTCTCACACTAGATAAAACAACATTTAACAAATACATTAACTTTCAAAAATAACATAGAGGCACAATGCCCGAAATATGATGGAAGCAAATAACAAGTGTCTCATGAGACATTAAACATAAGACGAAGTTCTAAGTTCGCAACAAAGAATGTTTATTAACTTGAAATATAACTAGGCGTGACTTGCTAACGACCCCGCTAAAGCTATCCACCACTCAACCCCTACTCCTGATCTGAAAGGTAGAGAGAACAACTTAATGAGCTTGGGAGCCCAGTAGGCAACCACTAAAAACATCGGGATCACAAAAATGTTCAATAGTTTTTAAAAAGTGTACAAAAATGTAACAAAAGCGAAATAAATATCAAAGTGAAATCCGGAAATCGAATTAGATCATATGATTTAGTTTACCAAAATAACAAGCATATATGTCCCCCAAACAACTAATGCCAAAACAAAAATATCATAGCTCATTTATTTAAGCTCGGTGACCCGAGTCGGTTGAGAACTCATAGAGTTTTACCCTCGGTGACCCGAGGCAAAATATCGAAGCCGTTATTCTTCATCGGCGGAGCAGTGCGAAACTATAGTTTCTATGTCGAAGTACATGTCGACCGCAGTCGGTGTTTAACCCCGATGGCGAGGGTTATTACACAGTTAATTGGGGACTACAATTTCTATAACAAAATATGTTGGGTCCAAAATCATTGTCCACACAAAAATACCGGTGATCCCGTTTTTCTTACAAAAATTAAACCAATTATATCAACAATAACACACTTAACAAAACAATAAATAAATATCCAAAGTTAATATATATATACACACATATATACATACAAATAACTTGGAATTCAAAAGAAATAACCTACTGAAACATAATATATAGAAATTTACCCAATACTGAATCATCAAACAATCCAGGAATTTTTCACATTTTTAAACAAATTATAGAATACTAGAGAATTAAACAAAAAAATAAGTCCGAAATCAATGTTAGAAAAAAATAATAATTTACTAATAAGATAGCCAAGTAACCAAATAATAGAAGAAATAATTTAACAAAAACAATTTAACAAAGTGTCACAAATACATCATATATTAATATTTATAGGTGGTTTACTTACGACTAGCTAACACCAAAAACTACAAGCACCACGAGTAGAACTTTCCACAGAACACCTATATTTGAGAGTACATTCCAATGTATTAAAGCGCTAAACATGCTACAAATACACAGGAATATACAGTGGATCAAATTTCTACACTATCATAATACTTAATACATCTAACAATCCAATTTATATAAACATATATATGTATATATTTATATATATAAATCTGTGTGTGTTAACTATCCATAGATAAACTTGTCCACTAAATCCCAAGGAAATCAAAACAAATACAGTATCTAAAACAACTAATTAATTATACTATATATACATTAATATAAACGAACTGCACAACCTTAACCAATTTGGTTTCCCCCATCTAAATTCAGTCCCATTTCTATTTACAAAACTATACATCCTTGAAGCAATATATATATATATATATATATATATTTCTTGATTCTTTCAAATCCAGTTTTTATTTATTTATTTATTTATTTTGTTTGTCATTGATGAGAATTAGTGTGCAGCTTGTGGCGTCTATTATTTTAGCACACACACACACACATATATATATAATTATGTTTGCTAAAATAATGGATGCCACACAGCCAGTATACTATCTCAATAAAAAAAAATAATAATAAAAATAAAATAAAACTGAATTTATTTTTAGTAAACGCCACACAGCCAACACACTAAATCAAAATAATAATAATAATAATAATAATAATAATAATAATAATATGAAATAAAATAAACTGAATTTAAAATAAACATATATATATATATATATATATATATATATATATATGATTCTTATCAAATCAAGAATAATTTTATTTTTTTTAAGAGAAAAAAAAAATTTAAGCATGAACGGAGGCATTAACAAACTTGCAATTTAATGTTGAAAAATTCATTGTGCAAAGGCTCGGGTATCAACATGTAGATAATCAATCCACTAGGCATCGCAACATAACCCTAATCAAGATCAATAAACGATCGCCACGACAAGATCCCAGGAAATAAAAATTCCACCCACTTAACCCTCGATCTGGGAACGCTTTACCTCACAACGATGACATACAACCCCTCGACGAAAGCGCCTATTTCCCATCTCACCACTGGCCACCATACACCAAAGAAAAGAAAGTTAAGAAAGAAGAGACATCTCTCCCTCTTTATCCAAATGAAAATCTATATTGTGAGAAACAAAGGTGCACTGTGGTCAAAACCCTAATAAGATATTAATAAAAAGGAAGGTTTTTTTTCCTCTTCCATAACAGCCAAGCATGCAAAAATTAAATAAATTAAATAATAAAATGTGTGGGGCCCACAACTTCTTGCCTGGACATTAAACCACAACCCAAAACAATGTTAACCATCAGTTTATAGCCATGTTTTGATGCATAACCATAACAATTAATTCCAAACTAATAACACACACATATTATATTAATTAAGTCATTCAATTACAGAAGAAGAAGCTAAACTATAATAAAATTTAAATAGAATCAGAAGCTTTCTACTACACTGGTTACACAAAATCCAAACGAAGTAACATTAAATAGTTAACAAACCAAGAATTCAACTATCTTATGAAAAAACTAATCAATATAGAGTGGACCAACATATAGTACAATGTTAATTAATTAATTGAGTATAGAATCTTGCACATCCTCGTTATTTACACCTTTAGTATATGTAGTGTGGTCCTACCAATCTAAAAAGCAACCATATGCCTAAAGAACATGCAAAACTAAGTTATGGCTTTTAAAAAAAGTAAGGAATTAACATAAATTGGATGTTGTACATCCTAAGTCAGTCTAATTTCTGGTATAAGAAACACACATACCTTTTGGGAATGGTCCACCGGGAGCATTAGTGCACTTGTTGAGATGGAACTGGTTAATTGGGACTAATCGAAAACACTCGACTGATGAGAGAGGACCCGGGTCTAACGAGAGCACCTGGAGCAATTGGAGAGTTTATCATGCAACTTTCGCTTTCGTGATTGTGATGATTCACAAATCTCGGACAATGTACAGAAATGATTTGGAGAAATTAGGCAAATCTCGGACTGAGGCGACTCATCTGGGATGCAAGAAGAGGAAACAGAGCAGAAGCCCTTTTAGGTATCAAGTCCGGATCCAAATTGGATCCGGACCCATTAGCTATAGGTTAATGGGATATTAACCTCGTCCATGTTAGCAACAAAGATTTGTTTATTACTTTTCCAAAAATTAATGTCACCACTTCAGTTAATCTGTGACTGCCAAATAGACGGTTGCTTGACGGGGGGACTTATATTGCCCAAATGTCAAAATAGAGAGACCTATAGGGGACAAATTATAATAGGGGGACTAAATGGGCATATTGACCATAATACAGGGACTAAATAGGGTATTAAACTAAATAATTTTAAATAATTAATATTTCATTAATTGCCACTCTAATAATAATCAAAATATTAATAAAAAATAATTTCTTTTTTAATAAATTCTATGTTAATAATGATAATTCTAATTTCAAATAATGTTTTCTATTTTAATAACAATTTCTTTAAAAAAAATTGGGTTAAATAAACCACAAATAAACTATGTAAATAATTATAAAAGATATGATGGGTTAAAATGTAAAAAAGCATATTTTTTTTAAAGAAAAAGTACCCAATGAGCACATGGCATTGATGTGATGATTCTAGGGCCATTTTGATAAATAAAATGACCATGTAACAATATTATAAAAAAGATGGGTTAGTTTGGGAAAACCGATTTGTATACATGTATGCTAATTGTTTCTCTTTGTCAGGAGCTTATTCATCAATTGCATTGGGTCCTTGCTAGGTAGGGTTCATGACATAGGATGGAATGAATGAAATAATAAAATTATCAAATGTGGAGGATTCGCTCTTTTATAATAAAAGAATGGTATTTCAATCGCCTGGTTAATTTTTTCATAAGCCACTTAACTATGGTCTTATTTTATTTTGATAATCAAACTTTAATTTGAATCAAAATGGTCACTTATCTTTAATTTTATTTCACCAGACAATTAACCAATTGATTGGGAACCAAATAGCTAATGTGGCAGCTAAAAAATCTTCAAATTTAGTAATATGTATAGTCCAAATAGGACTGCTGATGTGTCACATGAAAGCTGACATAGATTTTTCAGCTGCCACACAAGCTATTTGGAACCCAAATCAATCGGGTGACTGCCCAGTGATATAAAATTGAAGATGAGTGATCATTTTGATGTAAATTGAAGTTTGATTACCAAAATAAAGCATGACCATAGTTAAGTGATTTACGAAAAAAATTAACCCTTCAATCGCCGATCAAGTCAAAGGTTGAGATTTGCATTTCTTCTAACTAAAAGGTTACAAGTTTGTGATTTATCTGTATCTAAAAAAAATGTATAAATGAAATAAATTAAGTAATTAAATTATTCATACATAGAAGAAGAGATTTAATTTGCTATTTTATTTATTATAATTTTTTTTAATATTTAGAAAAAAAGCTCCATTTCAAGATATAAAACATTACTAAAATCTTTTGTTTAACATTATTAACTATAAATTACTTCTAAAAAGTAAAAATGCTTGATTTAAAAAATTGATATTGGTTTTCTCATCCGTTCCCTTTCTTTCTGAAAAAGGTGGATAAAACCACTTCAAATTAAAAGAAAGCAAATGTATCACAACAGATCTACCACAATCCTCCGAGGAGCACAAAAACAACACATAATACTGCATCACAAGAAGTGGTAAAACAACAAGAACAAAGCTACAAGGGGCACAACCCAAACAGAACATAGCCAAGACAAAAACAACCAACAGCAGATAACAATCCGCCCCACAAACCCCTGAAGACTCCCTCAGACTCAGCCCATGCGCTGCTCCCGAGACCCTCTCAAGGCAAAACACCTCCCGCCTTCCTCAACACGCTGGGCCTAAAAAGTCAAGGCTCGCGAATAGTAGTGATGGAATCCTCCAACTTGACTCTAGAACCCTCCTCACCAAGATAACCACGACAAAAAGCAAAATGAGCAATTTTAATGATGAGAGTACTGAGAGACATAAGCAATGCGCATTAAAGATGCAATCATTCCTAGACAACCAAATATTCCAAACAATCGCTTTCACCACTAAATCCCCCATGATCCTACAAGCAGGTCGAACAAGCAATCTCCAAATACCCCAAAACCCGAGGTCGCCGACGCGAAGATCCGCAACTTAAGAAGATGGACAAAATAGCCCCCACACTTGTCTAGCAAAAAGAACATTGCAAGAACAGGTGGTCCACCGACTCTACCTCCGCATGACAACAGCACACTGTAGCAGTAGGAAGATCGATCGCAACCTCGCTAGCGAGGTTCTCAAGAGTGAGGATCTTATTATTCCGAGCCAACCACTTGAAAAATTGTGACTTTTTGGACACAAGTTACGCCCAAAAGAAACCCACTCACTGGACATCATAATCCCCCATCAATAAGGAAGTTAGTAAAAAGATTTTTACCGAGAAAAAACATTTCCTGACAAACTCCACCATTTTTTGTCCCCCAAGGGCCTCAAGGACCCCCCCAGCCGAGCGCGGATTAATACAATATCTGGGTTCGCGTTGAACGGAGCCTCATCTAAAAGTGAGATCAAATCACTAACTGTACCATTGGGGAATAGAGACCTTCTGAACTCCTCAGGCCAGATATACCTTGGAGCTTGCCCATTAACCCAACGATCTTTCTAAAATAGAGTCTCCGTTCCTAAGTTCACACACTCGTGATACCGCTCTAAAGCTTCTGCGAAGTCATAGCCCCTTTCCGTAGTAGGAGACCCTACCCGAATCTTAGGAAACAAGTTCCAACGATCTAACCCATAATTGAATTTAACGACATCCGCCCTCACACCAAGATGGTTCCATCATGAATTTCCACCACCATTCTGCCCAACAAAGTGCAAAGGTTAAAATTCTCAGAGGTCTAAGATGCCCCAACCCCTTGGTCACGAGGGATGATAGATGAGTTTCCAACCTACCAATCTACACTTTGGGTGGTCAATGTCCGGTCCCGACCATAAGAAATCCCTTCTAATTTTGGTTGATCTTTTGATAACCCAACAAGGCAATCCGAAAAGAGACATCCAATAAGTAGGGATAGTCGAGAGAACCGAGTTCAATAATGTAAGCTCACCACCAAGTGACAAAAATTGCACTTTCCAAGAGGATAACCTCCTTCCCGATTTTTAAGGATGAGCCCCTCCCGCCTTGCCTTCTAGGCCTTCTCCCCTAGATTGGGATGCCCAGATAAGTAACAGGAAGAATAGCCTTGGCACATGACAACGTATCTGCAGCAGCCTGATTGGGGAGCACATCCTTGGAAGTAGAGTAAAGGCAAGTCTTGAGAAGTTAGTTGGTAAACCCGACATCCCTTCAAAAACTAACAAAATAAGTTTCACCACCCTCGGTCTTCCACCCACCCGTGGTCAAAAATCAAAAGGTCATCTCGTATAATGGAGATTACACATACTACCAAAATCTCCCTAACGGGACACCGATCAAAGACCTTTAGAGTTGAGAGCATGATAGAACATCGAACATAATGCATCCGTAACAAGCACAAACAACAACGGAGATAGTGGATCACCTTGCCTTAATCCCCTTTGATATCGCACATATCCATGAGGGATCCATTCACCGTAATAGAAGCCTTAGAAGAAAACATGTAATGCTCTTGATCCACCCGATCCAACGATCCCTCAAGCCCCCGGCTCTCATCAAATTCAACAGAAATCCCAATCAACTAGATCAAAAGCCTTCGAGAAGTCCACTTTCGTAATGTGCCCCGCAACCTCCTCTTGTGGATACCGAAAATCGCCTCTTCCGCGAAAGAGCGTATGTTATCAAGGATGCAACGACCTTTAAGGAAGGCGGATTGCTCTTTTACTAACTAAGGTGTTCATGACCTTACTCACCGGAAGCCAACAATTTAAAGATAATCTTCAAGGAAGAGTTAATCGTCGATGGGTCTATAATCTCCGTGGGTATCAGCGACTCCACTTTAGGAATGAGAGCAATGTTTCGCCCAGCTTAATTTTTCTCCAAGTTTGCACGTCAGAGATAGAAATCTTCACAAAGCCGGAAAAGATCCGGATTAATAATATCCCAGAACCGTTTAAAGAATTGCATAGGGAGCCCATCTGGTCCCGGGGCCTTATCTCCACCCAAATCAAACACAAGACTTTTTAACTTCCTCTAAAGTGAAGGGTCTCTCCCGATCCGCTGATCCAAAGACCTCCTTGGCGCAAACATGCTTTATGCAGGTCAACCTGGAACCCAAACGACCGCCTTTGCCCAAACTGGAGCCTAAAGTGATTAGAGAAAATTCTACAAATGTCCCTCGGGTTCTCAAATGTGACATTGTCTTTGTGTAAAAAGGGATGAAATTTTCATTTTTACGCCATTAGCAAACTCAGTATGGAAAAAAACTTGGTGTTTTCATCCCCTTTTTAACCACTCGAATCCTAGATCTCGCTCCAAGAAAGCTCTTCTTGCTTGCGAATATCCTTAAGTTCAACTAACAAATCACTTTCCTTCCTTGCCTCTTCCGTGAAAGACACCATGATTTCTCTAACCGCATCCAATTCCCTCCATATCGCAAGAGAGAGCGCTTTTTTCAGCTTTTAATAGACCCAAAATCAAACTTTGCCCAATGCCTAAGGCGCTCCCTTAATCTTGAAATCTTTTTTGAGAAAATAAACGCACCACACCCCACCGGTGTAATTTTAGACCACCACTATTGCACCAACCCCTCAAAACCCCTCCCTTCGTGAGTCCAAGCCACCAAACCGAAAATGGCCTTTGGACCCGAAAGAGTGAAAACCAACTTCAAGTCTAATCGGCACATGGTCGGATCCTAATCTAGGGAGACTAGACTGTACCACTCTAGGGAAGCACGCCAACCAGCCATTATTAATCAAAAACTGCCTAGCTTTAACCCGTGATAGGATTCGCTCGACCATTTGTCCAAGTGAACCTTCTACCCACCGAAGGAGGCTCTAATGCACTCCATCTCTTGCAAAAAAAGGAATTGCCACAGTGAATATCAACCCAGCATGGATTACCAGAGGATTTGTCCTCAACTGAGAAGATAGCATTAAAATCACCACAAACCAACCACGGCCCAACGGTCGCTCCTCTATTGTTTTTTAATTCCTCCTGAAGCTCGCTATGAGAACGCTCATTAGGCCTGCAGACACCACCGCACAACGCTAACTGAGGTTATTCGCCTTAGAAATGAAATCCACCGACATACTGAACTCCCTCACCCGTGCCAAGCTCCCCTTAAACAACAGCACTATTCCAACCTATAGCAAGACCACCCACGAACCCCTTTGCCGGAACGAAGGTGAATTGATCGAGGTAACCCCCACCAATCTCACGCCAGATGGTCTGAGAGAAATCCTCCAGTTTTGTTTCTTGTAGACAGCATACCTCGGCATGGTGGATCCTAATAAAAGTCTTTGACTAAAACCGCTTAGATGTCCTACCTAGCCCCCTAACATTCCAATTGATTAAGTTCATGGACAACCACTAATGACCTCGAACCTCCAAGGAGCTCGACTCTGCCCCATTAGAGCAGGAAGCGCGTGACTTCTCTAACAAGCGAATGTGATCAAAGCATTCATTCATGGAATCGGTAAAGGAAATGCCACATGCATCACAATAATTTGCAATTTGAACATTAGACCAATCTGAAATCAATAACGGTTTGGCACACATACCTGTGTCGCCACCACCTCCAGTTCCCTTTTTCTTGGTAGATTTAGGTGGTTCCGCAATGAACCCTCGCTCCTCATCGAACCTTGTAGACTGGCTTCTTCCGTTGCTCACTTTTTCCTAGTCCCAACATTTTGCCCAAACCACCGAGTCAACATCATTTTTGTGGAAACCCGGTAACAACTTTCAAGGTTAATCTCGACTTCGAATCAATCATCTCGATTCGTGTCCAACTCAGGTGACACATCATCAGCAAATCGATTAGTAGACTTCACCGCATCTTCTCTTGAATCCTCCCCTAAATTAACCTCGAGAGTCGCAGTACAACCCGAGGAACCCGAAAGACCCAAGTCCCTACCAAGAATTGCCAAATGAAACCAAATCGGAGGCGCTCATGTTGGGAACGGATGACATATCCTTGTAATTAATCTTAGACGTTAAAGGAGGAGCCCCTTGAACCTCCTCGGATTGCCTCACACAAATCCCTACCTCTGGCCCAAGTCCATCAACATTTACAATCTCACCAAGTGACCCAATAACATTAATAGGCCCAATGCCAACTTCAGACCTGTGTGCCTCATCTAAACCAGACTCCAGCACACCATCAGGCCCAATAACTCGGTCTGGCGCTCCATCTGGCCCAATCGCTCGTACATCCTTAATGGCATATTCCTCAGTCGGCCCACGAACGAAACAGCCCACCACTTTCTCAGGGGATGGAGGATGCCCCGATTGGAGATCCACATCACATAACAGTAGTGGGTCCCCGAAGTCTAAATTGTTCTCTGCTTGAGTATGCTGGCCCAAAATGGAACTGAGCCCAATGTCCAGTGCAATCGGGTCGTCATAAGACAATCTTGCACTAGGGAGCTTAACGTGTCCCAGCACCTCCTCATGCATTGCACCCGCAGGAACACCATGCACACCACTATTGTGTGCCAGCAGCCTATTCTCATCCCGCACTGCCACCTTAGTCTTCTCCTTGCCAACCTTAACCTGCTCCTTCAAAATCTTAACCTGCTGCCCTCCAACCTCGACTTGTCCCCGACTGCCACCTGTCCCCAGCTTATCCTGGACCAGCGAACTCCTCGAACGAATACGCCACTGCTCGACACGTCGCACCCCCGTACTCTGCCCTGCCGCACCAACCACCCCAGTAGAGCGTCGCTCGGGAGACCGAGCCAACGAACGACCGTCGGTCCGTCCCTGACCCATGGGCACTCGAACAGTTCGCCGTTCCGGCGCCCGTGCACGAAGGTGGCTATCATCGATGCCACCGTGGGAGCAAGGCTCGACCACCATCGACGGCTCCTTCTTCCGAGAATCAGTATAATCCACAACGGATTTTCCTTTCCCAGCGGAACTCACCAGCACCTCCGAGCCTCTTCTGTTATCCGGATGGGAGCTAAGCTCCACCACCCCTCTTTTGTTGGTACACTCAGTTCCTCCACTCGCCAAGAGCCGAGTTCCAAAAGCAACTTTCACACTTGGTGCGAAATCAAACCTGCCCAACTCCCGGTGATACACCGGAAGTAACCCACGGTCCTCAGTGAACAAGACCACATATTTTCTCATACCCATACTAAAATCCAGCTCCATCGGCAGCGTAACTCCAGCACGACGTCGTACCAACGCCGAGACAAATTGTTTGTGAGGGGTCGTCGCCTGTGACAACGCGACAAGCTCTCCCACTGGACGAGTAACTTCAGCGATGATGCTCCAGCACCAAGCGTGAAGCGGCAAATTCCAGATTAAAATCCATCTTCCTTCCCCCGAAGCCCTGCCGACAGCGCCCAACTCAGCCGTCCAGGGGGCGAGTTTCAACTTGCACTGCCCGTCTTTGGTCATAGCCTTGAAAGACCCCATCTTGCACAACTCCTTAACCTCTTCCCTGTTCTCCATCGGTAGTAAAAAGGTGCAGTCGTTTAGAGGGGTAATGGGACCGGCCAGTGACCGATTAATGATGGAAGCGACGACAGCCAACAAATTAGACTCGTTGACAAATCCCTCTTCAAGCGTTAGCACCACCACCTTAGCCAATTCCTCTCGCAGTTCCGATGACTCAGGGGATAACGCAATCGAGAGTGCAGTACGATTAATCTTCTGCACCTTAGAGTCTTCGAGAGAAGGATCCTTCACTGTAACATCCGAGATGTCCGAAGAAACAACCTGCTGTCCTTTTCTCTAGTCAATATTTCATTCTCTCTCTTTTATTTATTTATTTATTTTTTATTTTTTTTATTTTTAACTTCTTCTCCTGCTTATCTTCATCTCAAAAAATGAGAAAAGCTCATTTTAATTATAATATTAGCTTGAGGGATAGTTTACCTATTGAACCTACAATAATTTACTTTCGGAATTAATATTTGATTCTTTTCTCCATCTATTAAAATTTTAAATTTTTTTACTATTTTATTTTTATTTATCGACCAACTCATCATGCTTTAGGAAAAGCTCATTCTAATTTTAATATTAGCATGAGGAAATTTAGACATTTTCCAACTAACATTAGATATATAGCTTATGTAATAATCATGGTAATTTTTAAAGAGTTATATATGGTTATAAACAAATCACAATGATTTTTACAAACTCAAAATATTTCACTAGATACGTGAAAAAACATTTACTTTTTTTTCATTTACTTCCATGTTTTTAAATTTGTTTAATTTATTATAATTTTTAAAAATATAAAAGAAGAGTGTCACTAAAACTCAATCAAATAAAAACTGATATGACGAAGAGTTGTAATCCAAGAAGCAGATGGATTTGCTTGCCGACTTGTTATAAGGACACATTTGTTCTTTGCTTGTGCATAATAAAATAGATGAGATGAGGATGCCTTTTCTTTTACACATTAAAAAGGTTTCAAGATTACACTTTGTTTCTTATCCAATACTTCTTCATAAATCCTATCAAGTATCAAGGACCCCCCACCTTGACCATGTGTGAAGTCTTTTGACCCTAATTAATGAAATATCTCTTGTTTGGTTTATGTTTTATTATTATATCCTACCAATTTGATTAAGTTTTATTGCATATATGTTATATTATTTTTATTAATTATTTTGATCTCGTTTTAGATAAATAAATATACTTGTGATTATTTGCCTCTGTAGTTTTTTTTTTTTTTTAAACTTCATTTCAATCGATGTACTTACAAAACATTTAAATTGGTTAATGCATTCTTATTTTTTGTTTATTTTCATTCTAAATTAAAATTTATTTTATTTTTATTTTTGTTTTTTGAAATATAGTAAGATGACTAGACCTGTGATCCATCTCATCATTTTGAAAAGAATAAAAAAATTAAAATAATACTTGTTGCTAGTTGCTACCGCATCATCAAGTATATATATATTTTCAAAACTTATATATATATTTTACTTTATATCAATTTCATTAATAAAAGTTCATAAAAAAAATATAAAGTATAGAAATAAAAAGCAATTTTTTTGAATAAAATGGCTAAACTACAATTCATTAAAAAAATAATTTAATAATATGATAAAGGATAAAGAAAATACAAAAAGAGAGAAAACAAAAAAATTAAAGTCAAAATAATCCATAAAAAAATGTCAACATCCTAAAAATATGATTATCAAGGAAAATCATCCATACATAATAGCAATTATAGAAGTAAATAGGGCTGCAATCGAGCCGAGCCAAGCCGAGCTTTGTTATACTCAAGCTTTGCTCAATACTATTTGAATCGAGCTCGAGCTCGAGCCTATTTCGAGTTTTCTTTGTGAAGCTCGAGCTCGGCTCGCTAAGAAAATACCGAGCTCGGTTTGGGTAGCTACACTATATTAGCTACAGTATATTCTGGTACAACAATTGCTACAGTAATACAGTCACAGTATATATGCTACAGTAATTTAGTCACTTTAAAATAACTATCATATTAATTTAAAAAATATATTTAAGTTGCTATAATGTCTATGGTACAGTACTGAGCTTCTCATGAGCCTTAACAAGCCGAGCTGTTTGAGGCTCGAGCTCGGCTCAGTTATCTACTCGAGCTCGGCTCAGTTATCTACTCAAGCTTGAAATCGAGCTCGAGCTCGATTCGTTTGGTTAATAAACGAGCTTTTTTCGAGCTGAGCCGAGCCTCGAGCAGCTCGTGAACAGCTTGGTTCGTTTGCAACCCTATAAGTAAAGGATCATGTGCGGCATTTGTAATTGGGATAATTTAATCTTCTTTTTATAATTGATTTAATGTAGGCCATTAAAATATATTTTTGCTATTCCATGTTGCCATCAATGTTCTCAAATAGGTTGTGACACTGAAACGGATTGCACATTATTTTGACTATTCCATGTTGCCATCAATGTTCTCAAATAAGTTGTCATACTGAAACGGATTGCACATTTAACATATATCCGCACACAAGGTTTTATTTTATTGGTTTAT
This sequence comes from Dioscorea cayenensis subsp. rotundata, assembly GCF_009730915.1. Classification (NCBI taxonomy): domain Eukaryota; kingdom Viridiplantae; phylum Streptophyta; class Magnoliopsida; order Dioscoreales; family Dioscoreaceae; genus Dioscorea; species Dioscorea cayenensis. The sequence goes on along the minus strand of NC_052475.1, from coordinate 21,297,903 downwards.
TGTTTTTTCTACTAGCCACTTTCACTTAAAAGTTTGCTAAAAGAACAGATAGATATACAAATGTATTAGTAAATATATTTTATTGATTTTTTAAAGACTTATTAATTTGACTAGATGCTATATAAAGTAATGAAAGTTCGTTACGTGCACACTTTGAGAATTTGTAAAAATTATATTGAATTAATAAATTCCTTTGTATGTAATTATAAAAGTAAAGGATATTATTTTTTCCACATGAGACTCATCCGGATCCATTTGAACAATATTATAAACAGTACATAGACCTAAAAATAATATGAAAATAATATTGCTACAGTATCAAGATAAGCATAATTTCAACCGTATGCATACTTACCCACTGTCATATAACAATCCACTGTGCTATACATTGTTGTTGTCAACCTATTTGGGTAATTATTTTCTTGCCAATATATTTAATGGCTTTATTATGAGTTAGCTATTCAACCATGACCATCAATTAAATGTTCTTTGGATATTGTTATTAACAATAACAAGTTCTAATCATACACAACAAGTTTATATAAATTGCTTACACATGATTACAATTCAATTTTAAGATGCTATCACTCAAATTGGAGCTCAAGAATTGTAATTACATTGAGGCCTGAACTAATTCAAGAAATATCCACCGTAACAAGGAGTTAAATTATTACTTAACCGGGGGTTAAATTAATTAATTTTGATATTAACATTTGGGGACATGTTCACTGTGCATGTCTGCACACCCGTCCAAGATATATAGGACAATGAGGTACAACTTGGTAACCAGTCTTTGATGCCTTGTCCACCTACTAATTATCAAGTCTCTAATCCTTGAAAAATTGAAAAAAAAAAAGTATATATATATATATATATGTATAATAAAAGATAAAATTACTGTTTGACCATGTTTACAACAATAGTATTGATGTTTGATTGATGTTTCATGGAGATAAACATATTACATACAAATCAAATTTAAATTGAGTTATATTTATATGATTATATATTTATGTTGGAGTATTTTGTAAAATATCTGAAATAATAATAATAAAAAGACAAGAAAAAGAAAGGGGGGAAGAGGTCATAGTCATGGCCTAAAAGATAGTGAGTAGGAAGGATATGGATGAATTCCAATCCATGAATTCGATGGGCTAAGTCATACACTCCCACAAACAAAGGAGATAATGTGGAATCTATCTATCAAACAAAACATTAAAAAAATAAAAACAAGAAAAGAAAGATAGGAAAAAAAACCACCAAATTAGCACATAGAATTATTCCATTGAAGCATCTCCTCATAAACCACATCTCTCTATATATACTCCACCATCCATGCAATGACTCTTTGATTCTTTCTATATATTCAAAAGAACTCAATTAAGTAATTGCCATGGGTGAAGGTCTCAAGCTTGTTTATCATCATACTTTTGCCTCATCGCCGCGATCTGAACACTTAGACAAGTCATGTGAAGGTTCACTCTCATCCATTTCGGTGAATTCCTTTGATTCAACCTTATCTTCTTCCTCCGATCACACCGACGATGATACGGCTTCGTCTTCTCATCATTCAAATGGTCCTCTCTTTCAGTTATCTTCACTCATGGATCAACTTCCAATCAAGTAAGTTATATCTATCTATATCTATATATCTATGTCTATCTATCTATATATATATATATATATATATATAAATATAATTAGAGCATGATATATATGATGGTTGATTGTAGGAAAGGGTTGTCAAAGTATTATGAAGGGAAGTCACAGTCCTACACTTCACTATCCAATGTGAGATGCCTTGAAGATTTAGCAAAGAAGGAGAGTCCATATAGAAGAAGGATGAAGCTAAGTAAGAGCTATGGAGGAGGGCTTGATGTGAGCCATAAGGCTAATTTTGGTCCCAGGCCATGTAGTAAGACTATAAGTAAGAAAAGTTCAAGGAGTTCTTGCTCTTCTTTGGGTGCTTTAATAAGAAGCAGCAGTAATCTTCATTGCAGCAGCAAACCTCCTCCAATTCCTGTCCATAAGAATAACTTGCCTCACTTTTCTCTTAATTAAAATATTAATGAATTAACTAGTGGAGATTGTTTTATTTGTTAAACTATGCTTGTTTGAACAATGTATACAGAAGGATGATTGATTTCTGAATTGTTAGAAAGTTTTAATTGATCTGTAATTTATTTTTTCTCTGAAGTTTATGAAATTTGATGCAAGAACAGTATTATATATGTTTCAACATTGAAAACAAAACAGTTTATAGATTGATAGAGCTCTAATTTTATGTTCTAGTGATTTTTATTTGGGAGTTTATGAGGTTTGATCATCAATTGAATGTAAGAACAATGAATTTTGAGAACCTACAACAGTTAAAACCGAAAAGAGTTTTAGTTCTTCCAGAAAAGAGATTTTCCTTTTTTTTTCCCCTGGAATAAGAATGGCAAAGAAAAGTATGAATTTTTTTTAGAATTCTTTGATAAAGCAAAGTACTGTTGAGGAATATCAGAGTACTGCAGTTAGGTTCTCATTAACATAAAGTTGACAAATTAATCACTGAACATAAGAATTAATAAATCCCAAATTTAATATTAATCTTCATTCTGATTGCAAGTGCAATGAATGATGCTATATGTCTTTACTGTTAAAGATTCTAATATTCACAAATTACTACCTAGCAAATAGTACTATATATAAGCAGGCATCTGTATTTCTATCCATATAAGTTTTGATGTTTCATTTTGAATGCAAATATAACCAATATATTTATAAAATGTATAGCTCAAAATATTGTCTAATCAACCTTGTTAATTCCTCTCTTAGGGCTTGCTTGGGAGAAGGTTTTTGGAGGTTTTGTAAAGTAAGGTTATCAACCAAACCTTGTTTGGATCCAGGGTTATTTGGAGGGTAGGGTATGAGAGGGTTAAATGGAGGGTTGAGAAACCTCCATTTACCCTCATTTCTCAACCCTCCAAATTGGGGGGTTAGCAAGGTTTTGAATTTTTCTTGGACCAAAATGCCCTCAAATTTTCCAAGCAATTACATCTTTATTTATTTAGGGTTAAGGATTTTTCAAAAATTCCCCAATCTCACTTTTTCTGGACAAAAATGCCCTCAACCTTGCCAAACAATTACAAAAATTACCTCAATTTTTTGGACAAAAATACCCTCAATTTTTTCAAACAATTACAAAAATACCCTGAATCTTTCCAAATAATTTTGAAAAATCATATTTATTTTTTTAAAAGCATATTTATGGTAAGAGAATATTTATAATATTTGTTTTTTATATGTCTTTTTTTTAGTAGTTTATAATAATATCTAACAATCTTATTACAACATACTAAAGGGTATTTTAGTAATATCACCATAAAACCTTACCATCTCTTACCTTCAATCCAAACATTAGAAGGTTTGATAACCTCCATTTACCTTACCTTAGCCCCAAACAAGGTATAACTTAAAAACTCCACTTTCCTTACTTTACCCTACTCTACCCTCCTTTATAAACCCCTCCTTCACCTCATACAAGCAAAGCCTTAAGATCATCTCTCAGGTTTTGGCCTCCTACATTAGCAAGGTGATGAATTTTCTTGTAGATACATCATAGCCTACCTTTATCAAAGTTAGGTGTATATTATCGATAATATCGTCACTGTCGAGGAAATCGTATTTAGCCTCCAGACATCAGATTCTTGGCAATATCATAAAAAGTGAATTTTGCTAAGGCCTTTAATGTGATTGACTAGGAGTTCCTAATTAATTTGCTTAGAGCGCATGGCTTTGAACCTCAATGAATAGGGAGGATCTAGTTTTTTCTACAAACATCTAAAGCAATCATCCTTATTAATGGCTCCCCAGTGAGTTTCATTTGGCATCTAGGTTCATTCTCTTATTTATGCTTGTCACCCATATCCTTGGTTCCATGTTTTCGGATGTACTTAATTTCCTTGGGGGACTTGTATAGGGTGCCCCTCAGAAAATGGAGGAACATATGATATCTCTCGTAGTGACAAAGCCATGAATTTTTTTAAGGGGCCAAATAAAAAGAAAATTTTCTATAGGGGCCATACAATAAATTTTTACAAATAATTTTTTTTTTAAAAAAATAGAATTTTATATTATGTATAAATTTATAAAACTAGGGTTTATTGCCTTTCTTGCCCTCCGCCTAGCTCAGTGTATGATCTCTAATATGTATGTGATGTTATCATTTTGATCACAGGCGGTATTGAAAGTTAAAGGATCATAAAGTTCATATTATATGTATCTGAAGACATATAAAGATTGCCATTAACTTTCAAAAGACTTGTTTATATTCATCTCGGTTTGGTTATTCTCCAGGCCAGTCACTTTCTCAAACCTTAAATTGTTGAACTAGGTTTCTACAAATTAATTACCTTGAAGTTCCAATCTTAGGTAAATGCAATGTTGACAAGACTAAGAGACTCATAATGGTGACAAGGGCTCATTGTCCTTGTGGCCGACAAAGCTTCTTTTTTTGGGAGGTAGACTGACCCTCATTAATTCGATGTTTCCTCTATCCTGATATTGGTGAAACTGATCCTATCCAAAGAGACATCTTTTGATATTAATAATCCTAGGTGTCGCCTAGTTAGCTGGCGATGACTATGCAAATCTTAAGAGCAAGGGGGTGGGGAATTTTGAATTTCAAGGAGATTGACAATGCTCTCCTAGATGAATACCAGTAGAAAATTTTGACCGACACTTGATAGTGTCGAGCCCAAGTTATTTACTTTAACTATTATTAGAACAACCATTATTAGAATCTCCACCACTCTTTTCTTAAAAGAATGTCTTTCTTTTGGACAGGATCCTTAGCTATCTCCTTGCCTTTTGATCTGGCATGGTGTGTTTACACGTTTCTTTGGTAAGACTATTGGGTTAATGGTTATGCTAGCTCCTATGAATATCTGGCTTAAGACCTTTAAAAAATGAGGTATCCCATGAGTATTGTTTAAGGAACTCCTTCCCAACCTCCTTACCTAAATAGACTTTTTGACTATACCTACAATTCAACAACATGCATCTCTCATCTAGTCTCAATAACTCCAAACTTTGGGGTTGACTTCTAACTGGATTTTCTCAATTAAATCATTTTACATCTTCCTAAATGACTGTGGCCTTCGCTGTTCTTTGATGCTAGTTGTTAGGAAAGGTTCTTGCCCTGAAAAATCAATATCCTTAACTAGTTAGTCTGGGACAACAAGATTCTCACTCTTGAAAATCTTACCATCAATGGGTGTGCAACAGACTTCTAAACATTACATATGTTCATTATCACTAAGCGATTGATTTAGCTTATATATATAATAGACTTCTAACCATTATATGTGCATGCGCTTTTTAATCACTCAGTGATTGATTTTGTTTACCACCTTTTTATCTTTTGCCTTGTTGCTACTTGAGAATGGAATCAATTTGGTCATACTTTCAAACTCACCAATTATATAAGTTCATGTTAGGATTATGCCCTCGAATGCCAACGAGGATACTTGTATTAGGGCATTTCATTTGTATTATACATTCTTATTCTTATTAAATAGGCATTTATTTTGATGTTCATATATATCTTGTGATGGCATTATAATTAGTTTTGAATGTCATAGTCCATGTGTATTACGTTAAACCTTCTACTCTTTGTGGGATAAATAGAAGAGCACTAGAAGGGTTTGGTACTTATACACTTAAATAGTTCACAAATCAGAGAATCTTTAATTGGGCGTTAAAGGTTCGTAAGGATTTGTATGACATATACTTTGACAAAGAGTGCTAGTTGAACACTATGGAATAGTGGGAGCATATGTCATAAATACATCATTGAGAATTGGTGTATTCGAACAGGACTTACAACAATCCAATCACATGGGTTTTACTCTTTGACAGTCAATGACTGGGATTGTTGGTTATGATCATATGAGTGGACCTTAGACCTGAGGTATCATGATTACAATGTACTTGTGACGTCTAGTCTGTTACTAGAGTTGTTAGGCTCAGTTCACCTTTTGGTAGGGTTAACCTCAAAGTGCGGCTATGTCGGGCAAGTAGCAGTTGTGAGTGATCACCAAGAAGGAATTCGTTCTCTCAGAAGTAAACGAGTCAGTATCCTATGCGATTATAAGTATGTGAGATTAGAAGACTTTGGCCAAGGCAGTCAAACTAATCATGTGGGGCACGAAGGGTAGTTTGGTAATCTCACCCCACTATAGTTATTTGCATATGATCGAGTTCAGTGAGTTTGACAATTACCATGGCTCTCACTTGGTTGGGATACAAGAATGAAAGGTTTATACACATATGGTAATCATAATCGGAAAGGTTCGTAATGATCTACTCATTCGTGTTCAATTGGATTACGACATGGGGCCACGGGGCTGACTAGGTGTCACCCACGTCCTTTGGTATCCTCCCATTGCCAATCGGAACGAACCTAGGGAGTCACGCTTAAAGGGATAAAGAATCAGTCTCGTTTTGAGTACATGGGTAAAATTGTCAATTTACAATTTTACTTCATGGGATGAGTGAAATTGTAAATTGGTCTAGATTTTTGTCTTAAGTTTAAATTTTGATTTAAATTCGATGGAGTCGAATAGATAATCAAAATTATGAGGACTCAAAGATAAAAGTGGTTTTAGTTAGATTAGGACTCATATTTCTAATAGAACTTCTATGGTAATGTTTATCATATTATGAAGGTTCATATTTTGAATATGACTTCATAATTGAATGATGTTTATCATATTATGAAAGTTGGTATTTCGAATAGAACTCATAATTGAATAATGTTTATTATGTTTTATGAAGTTTCTATAAATATTACTCCTCTCCAACTATGATCTCATCTCAATTAATTCTCTAGTGAGAAAATCCCCTAGCTCTCTTTTCCTCTCTAACCCTAGCCGCTATTTGGAGAAGAAGAGGAGATTGTCTCTTAATTCCGGCATGTGATCTAGAGGCGTGGAACTTTTGTTCGGCGCTAGGAGATCTACGACAATCCGAGAGATAAATTCGGCGCATCAAAGGAAAGAAAATCATTAAGAGGTAATTTTCTAGGCCTTTTAATTAAATTAAGGTGCTCATTAAAACAATTATAATATATATCGCAAATATATTATTGCTTCTGCATGCTCTTTTAATGTTATTTGATTTTTGCGATATTGCCTAACAGTTCCAAGGGTGAATTATGGGATTTTTGGCTATTTGACTTTGAGACCTTCCTAAATGACGCATGTGATCTTCTGTCTTGTCCATTGTTTGTAAAAGTTGGTTGAAACACAATGAGCACATTTTAATTCCAAAACATTATTGCCAATTTCCATTATGGTGACAATTGATCTCATGTTTCTTTCATAGGTTTCTACAGTTTCTAACATGATGAAAATCGAGGATTCGATCACCAACATTGAAAGAAGCCTCGAGTTTGCTTTTTGTTTTTTTTCTTCATCCAGTCATTCCATGAATGGTTTGTGTGCTAGTGCTAATCTCTCATTATGTTCTTTTTTGTTGTTCCTCACTATTATTTCTCAGTCGTTTTCTAGCTATTTCTTTGTATCTAGTGGATGATATATTTTTACATTTTTTTTATACTCTCTTTTATCTTCAATAGAACAGATAGACTAGTAGTTTATCCCCTTTTATAAAAAATACACTTAAAGAACCAATTATTAAAAAAAAAAAAATACAAAATCCTATATTTGCATTACCATGTCTTCTATAAATAAGGATGTGGACAAAGGAATAATGACATAATCGCATATATATATACACACACATAGAATTTACATCCTTTATGGATGCCCATAGAGAAGAAATCTATGGACGTTCAATTATCAACCGTTAGATCATGATCCCACAGCTGATATTGATGAATAGTATTACTGCTCATTGTAGTGGTTCAAACAGTAATTACTGTATATGTTACTATAGTAACTACTGTTCATTAATGTTAGCCGTTAGATCTCAATCCAACTGCTGATAATGAACATCCATAGATTTCTTATCTATGAACGTTCATAAAAGATTAATCCTCATATATATATATATATATATATATATATGTTTGCCTTGTATTTAACATCTATAAATATATTTATTTAGGTTACATGATTACATTTAGAGAAAAACACCCTTACAAGCTTGCAACATTAATTATCACAATAAATAATAAATACGAAATTCTAATTATCTGCATTACCACATGTTTTCTAGAAATAAAACTGTGGATGAACAAATAACAAAATATAGCAACTTTTATAAATATATATTAGGCAAATTCCCTTGCTTTGCATCATGTTGTTTTTATAATTTTGAGGGTTTTGAGACAACATCATATATAAATGTACATATAACAAAAACTCTAAAACTATGATTTAAATAACTCTAATGGAAACGGTTGGTATGTCTTGGTTTTAAAAGGTCTCTTAGACATTTATTGCAAGTGCAATGAAAAATTTTTTCAATTATTAATACAATATTTAATATAAACAAAAATTTATTAATAATTTGCTTTTTTATCAAATTATTTATTTTATAATAACAAACGGTAATAAATATTATTTTATATCATACAATTAAAAATAATTTATAATTCTAAAATAATATTTTAAACCATTTTTATTAACCAAGTATTTACCTGAATGACTTGATATTAAAACGATTTATACCAAACCTAGAGTCCAGAACAACATGATGTTTGAGTTGATTTTAATAACTACAAACAATGCACAAACTGTTAGTAAATTTTTCCCACAAAATATTTTTTTTAATAATTATAATTATTTTGAAAGATTTAATGAAACACTTAGTGAAATAAAAAACGAAAAGTTCAGTTATTAATATCACATTCCATATAAACAAAGACTTATATACAATGGGAAAAAAAATTAATTTTTTTTTTAAAATTTTTTCTTAAAATTCTTGCCAAGTAGTTATACAACTACTTTAAATATATGGATAAATAATATAAAAAGTATGTTAATTTAATAAATATTTATATGGACACTAATGCTTGGTTTAATATATATATATAAATACATTTATTTAAATTACATAATTGCATCAAAAGAAAAAACATCCTTAAAAACCTGCAATATAAATTATTATAAAGAAAATACAAAATCCTATGTTACTTGTAGTATCACATGTCTTTTAAAAATAAAATTGTTGGCAAATGAACAATAACCTAACAAATATCTATAATTTAATAAACATTGATATGATTATATGTTTAGCATATGCAAATACATTTATTTAGATTACATAATATTCAAAGAAAAAACTTTTTTAAAATCTGAAATGTTAATAATTACAACAAGAAATACGAAATTCTATGTAATTTGCACTACCGCATGTAGTTGAACAGACAATGACATAATACCACTTTCATAAATCACTTTCAAGGAAATGTTACAATGTTGTTTTTGAATTGAGATTAATGTTAGAATTATTCATCACTAATATATCAACAATAAGAACTTAGAGAAGAGTGTGAACTAAGACAAGAGAAAAGAAGAAAAAGAAGGAAGCACATACTTTGCAAAGGAATAAGAGAAAAGATGGAGAAAGCCATGCTAAAAAAGTGGACAAACTTTATAGGAGTGCCACTCATGTTGTTGGACTGTTGGAGTAGAGTGAGGTTGGTGTTTGTTTTCATGGATTCCAGTTGCTTCTCACTTGTTAATGTGAACCTTTAAACGGGAATTATAAGTTGCTGTTCTTTTGGAGGCTTCATGGTGAAAAAAAAAAACAGAAGAAAGTCATTATCAAAGCTTTCTCAATTTTTTTAATGTTTTATTTTTATTATTATTATTATTATTATTATTATTATTATTATTATTATTATTATTATTAATTTTAGAAAGTGAATAAACCATTCAGTACATACTATAAAATTTCAATTATGCTTTAGAATAGCATCGAACTCTTGACTTTCTGCATAAAAGTTAATTGCACTGCCACTTGCCTATTGAGATAGTAGTTTTCATGTTTTAATTGCAAATGTTTGTGTTTTTTTTTTTATGTGTTTATAGTTATAAGTTAACGGTTTTACAAAGACTCGAATTGAGCAAAAAATTATATTTACACTGATGTAGATTTTTATTTTATTATTTTAGATAAATGTGGATAAGTCACTAATCCTCAACCTCCAACTTATAGAGATACTTTTGTTTTGTTTACATTGCTTAAAATAATAAATTTAGATTTGATAACTGAAAATAAAAAAATCTATTAACTATTGAAACACTAAACCCTAACACTAATCCTCAAACCTTTAAACATTAAACCCTAATCTTAAACTTTATCCTTTGAACACAATACACTAATGTGTAACCCTAAACAAACACCAAACCCTAAACCCAAAATATTAACACTTTTAGAGATGCAAAAACAAATCATAACCAAAATAAATCCTTCACTCCAAATCACAAAATGTCAGAAAGTCCAAAGCCATCCCCTCATAAAACCCTCCTTCACCACAAAACCACAAACAAAGAATGAAAACTTTAATTCACAATATTGGCTGTCCCTATTTCAATAATTAAAAAAACCAAAAGAACCATCCAATCAAATCCCCACCACCACCAACAGACCCAACCCAACCCAACCAAACCCATCAACCCACCATCTTTTCTCCAATCCAAAAACCACAACAAACACAACAACAACAACAACAACAACAACAACAACAACATCATGATCTCTTCTTTCTCAACCCCAACAATGAACAACAACAACAATAACAAGCTCTCACTTCTCCTACCAACCCTTCTTCTTCTCCATCTCTCATTTCCGAAGATCTCTGCATACATTGGCGTTAATGGAGGCATTGGTGTTTGGATCAATGGCAGAGGAGGAGGTATATCAACAACAACTCCACCTCCAACTTTAAGCACTCCAACTCCATCAACTTCAACTCCATCAAACAAAGAATACACAGCACTTCAAACATGGAAAGCAGCCATAACAGAAGACCCCAATGGAGTCATATCAACATGGGTTGGCCCCAATCCCTGCTCCTACAAGGGTGTCTTCTGCTCAAACCTCCCTGGAGGTCTCTCCACCATCACAGGCATAGATCTCAACCATGCCCACCTCAAAGGCACTCTTGTCCCTGCCCTCTCCCTTCTCAGCAACCTCAACATTCTCCATCTCAACTCCAACAGCTTCACTGGCACTGTCCCTGACACCTTCCAAGATTTACAGTCTTTAACTGAGCTAGACCTCAGCAACAACCTTTTCTCTGGTCCATTCCCTACTCAAGCTCTCTACATTCCCAATCTGATCTACTTAGACCTCAGATTCAACTCATTCTCTGGTCCCATCCCTGGTGAGCTCTTTGACAAACAACTTGATGCCATTTTCCTCAACAACAACCAGTTTGAAGGTGAGATCCCCATGAATCTCTGGACTTCCCCTGCTTCAGTCATCACCTTAGCAAACAACAAGCTTTCAGGCTCCATTCCTGACAGCTTTGGCTATTCTGTGATAAAAGAAGTGCTTTTCCTCAACAACAAGCTCACAGGGTGTATTCCTGATGGACTTGGGCAATTACAAGACATTGAAGTTCTTGATTTGAGCTTTAACTCACTCACAGGCCATGTTCCAAGTTCTGTGTCTTGTCTCACTGGGATTGAAGTGTTGAACATTGGCCACAACCAGTTGTCTGGTACTGTGCCTGATTTCTGTGATTTGAGGAGCTTGATGAACTTGACAGTGGCTTTCAACTTCTTCTCAGGGTTTAGTGAGGATTGTGGAAGGAGTTTACTGAGGGTTGTGGGGTTTGATTTCTCCAGGAATTGTATTCCTGGAGGGGGCATGCAGAGGCCTCCAATGGAGTGTTTGGGGCTTCCTGGGGATGGGGGTGCCCTTAGCTGTTTGAGGTTACCTTCTACTGGTCCTGTGAGTTGTCCTGGTGTTATGGTTAGCATTGGAGTTGGAGGAGTTGGAGGAATTGGAGTCTCATTTTCCTCTTCTTCTCCATCATCATCTTCTCCTCCTTCTTCTATTCCTTGATGTTTTTCTTTCTTTTTAATTATTATTAATGTTGTTATTGTTGTTGTTGTTGTATGGTAGCTTATTTTATTTTTGGAACTGCATGTTGGTACTATCAGGCAGAGGTGGTGGAATGCATTAATGCAGATTTTATTGTGATATCTTTTATTCTTTTAATTTTCAACCAATCCAGGAATATAATATATATATATATGCAAAGTGTCATCTGTGAACATGTTTTAAAGTTTCTGTTATTTAAAGATAGTTTTATGATAAGACTTGGATTATCATCTGATAACTATTATTTATAATTAAAATAATATAAAGTGATTATTATTTATTGTGTATAACTATTATTCAATATGATTTAGCATTGTTTGGTATCATGTATATATTGATCGTAGTCATTTGATGCCAATATAACTATTATTTGATGTGGTCATTTGATGCCAATATTGGTATAACTCAGCATAAGGGCGAGAAGTCTATGTGAGAGGTTGGAAAGTCTAATTTTTTATTATTTTATTTTTACATATACAAATAATATAAATAGTGAAATTTTGTTAAAATTTTTTTTTTTTTTTTATATATATATATATGTGTGTGTGTGAGGATGTATTTTCAAAGGACATCTCTAGTCTCACAGCGATTGTTCATTTCTGTATGGTGCATAACAATATGTAATAGTATTGAAGCACAATAACTATACTATCATTTTTATAAATAACAACTGTTAAATCATGATTCAACTGTTGTCATCAAAAGTTCTTAATTTTTAAAAAACTAATTAAGAACGCATTTAGAAAACTTATATATATATATATATATATATATATGAGGACACTGTTGGATTTACATCAAATGGTTACCATCATCTCATGCGCAATACAGAATAGTATCAAACAGTAATTTTGTATAGTAAAAGCAACAGCAAATCTACATAGTTCTTTGTGTGTGTAATAACTATTAGAAGATATTCTAACTACTATCATCAAACATACTTAGAGAAAAGTAAAATTGTATACATACATAATTGATGTTTACCATAACCAAATATTATATATATATATTATACACATGTATATAATATTTGGTCATTTAACCGGAATGGGATTTATAGTGGATGTGGCATGAGTGGGAAATTACTTAATTCACAATATTTTTTTTTTAAATCATACACATTTTAATTTTATATTAAAGGTAAAAATTTCCCGATCAATCTTTTACTTTTTTAAATTTGACCTTTTAGTCCCTCTATTTTAAACTGTAATTTTTGTATTATTTAACTATTACTTTAATTTAGTGTCCCCTTAAATCTTAAATTATAACTTAAACTGTAAAAAAACGGGCTGTCATGATTTATTTAAAAGTAGTACAGGGGACTAAAAGGTTACAATTTAAAATAAGAGACTAAAAAGGTAAGTTTGAAAAAAAATAGAGAGACTATTTAGAGAATTATGCCTATATTAAAACGATATTTTAAACAATATTGAGACAATGTATAAATTTAAACTAACATATTAAATTAAATAGCTTTTTACATTAAATATTACTGAAATAAATTTTTATTCTTATTTTTCTTTGACAAAAAATTAATTGATTTGGCCAATGACCATTTAATCTATTGGCATCGAGTTCCTTCCACAAGATATTCGTCCCAATAATGAGGTGGATTCAAACTCAGCTCACTCAAATAGAGCGTACATGTGTTGTAGAGCTCAATTCCTTGTATGTACTTGTCCTTGATTTGTGGCTTGTCACATTTATATATATTAAAAAAAAATCTAATTGATTTGGATATTTTTGGTTGAACATTTTAGAATTCTATTAAATAACACTTTGGTGTTTATTGAACAAAATGCCTCAACATGAAAACCCATTCTATGTAAGTATTTAGATTGGATTAATGAAGTACTCATTTGTATGGTAAAGATAATGTTATTATAAACAGAAATAATTGGCATATTATAATAGTTTATTAGTTAATAAATGGTACAATTTAATTAGTTATTTGACACAAGATTAAAAATGTTCATGAAAATGGACCAATATTTTTAAGGGAAATTGTTCATATCATCCATTCAACTTTCTCTTTTGATAAAAAAAATCCCTAGACTATCTCTTATCTCCAAAAATCCTTTTTTTTCCATTGACATTATCTGATAGCTTATTTTTCAATATTTTTGTCATAAATTCCTTTCAACTATCTTAAATGGAATCACAAAATAGTAAAGAAGAAACTAAGATACTAAACATCAAAAACAAAAATTAAACAAAAATGTTATATTTTAAATAAAAATTTATGTAGTTATATGTAAACACACAATATTAAATAAAAAATATACTTAATAAATGGTAAGGGTAGTAACAGGGCGGGGGCAAGGGTGGGGAGGCCCCTACCTGTCCTCGTCCTCGCCTATGGCGGGGACAGGGATTCCCGATCCCCAATTCCCCGACGGGGAGAATTTGCTTCCCCCTCCCAATCCCCACGGGGATTCCGAGAAGGATTCTCTATTTGCAAATATATTATTACATTTTGAAACATGAAAGCTACTCTACATAGGTATATACATAAAAATATGATAACATCAAAACTACTCAACATAGAGCTCAACAAACATGTCAAACCAACATATGAAAACTTTTAAAAAAAAAATTCTCCAAATGGTTGTTAATATAAAGTAAAACATAAAATTTGGAATTCATACAAGTAGGTAGTACACCATTACAATCAAATACAACGACTTAACAAATGTACTTAGGCCTTTGAATGTAAATAAAACCTTTTATATCTAATTTTAATTATTATTAGTTTAAAATAAATAGTTTATGTGATTAGTCAAATTAAATTAAAATTAGAGTTTTTTACATCATTATTTAGACTTTTGAATTTTTTAATGCTGGAAAAAATTATATATATATATATATATATATAATTGGGTCGGGGATCCCCATGGGGTGGGGAGTGCATTCCCTGCCCCTGTCCCCATTTAGGAAATATGGATGGATCGGCCCCTCTCTTCGCCCCCACAGGGGAGGGATTCAGGGAATCCTCATCCTCGTTAGGCCAGGTCTCCACAGGGATTGGGGATTTTCTGTCCCATTATCACCCCTAATAAATGGGAAGCACATTTTTTTAAAAGGAATAAAATTAAATTTTTAAATAAAATAAACTGATGTAAAGACTTAAAAATAGTCAAACTGAAAAAAAAAATTAAAGAAGAAATTAATATGAAAAACTAATAGAGAATATTTAAAAAATTATAAAGACTAATAAATAATTTGGTGGCGCTTGATCGGCACTCTTTTGATTAAAATCATTTAAATGATAATTATGTACTTGATCATGATGCAACATGACATATATTGATGTGACACTACAAAAAGATGTTTGGTTAGGAATAAGTCTGTATATATATATATATATATTCAAAATATGTAATTATTTAAATAAATATATTTAATAATTATTTTTTAAAAAATAATTATAAACACTTGTTATTATTTTAAAAATACTAAAACATTTAATTTATCAATGGAAATTAAGTAAATATAAAATCAACTTGGAATATTTTTTTTGTCAACTCAATATATTTTATCTTGATTTATACAACAAGTCCAATTAAGTAACAGGGTACACGCGAGACTAGGATTGATCATCTACTGATGTGCTTATTTATTAATGCATAGATTTGGGATGTAAGCTTATTTAACTACAATGGGGATCCACCACCATCACTTTCGTTTGGTCGGATTTAAACTCGAGATATTTGAAAATATCACACTACATTTTAAAAATATTTTTTAATAAAAATAAACTTTTATATTCATTTATTTGTGTGGTTTTATAAGGAAAGTATATGTTACAATGACCATGGCATCACTTGGAAGGATTTGCTTGGGGTGAAGGGTTGAGAAGGTTATTGGAGGGTTTCGGATGTAAGGTTTGTTGAACTCTTACTTGGGGTGGAGGGTTTAGGATGTTAAGTTTGTTGAACCCTTACGTGGGGGACCTAACATACCCTTATTACATGGTGGAAATTGAAAAACCGATAATCTTTTTGTTTTTCTCTTGTTTGATGTATCTCTATTTTTTTTTTCTTGATTTCTTTAGAGGCGATAATTTCAACTTTGCGAGAAGCTAATTAGCTTGTTTTTAGCTTCATGTAATAAGTTCCACACTTTGTTCCTAAATACTTGTTTTGTTTAGTTTATAATTTAGCTATTTTATTCACTATTTTTCAATCTACAGTGGTAAATGATTTTCACATTAATGCTAGACAATATCTTGTGTTGAATCTTTTAGGTGCCGCTTGGTTCGTGATATAAAAATAGAATGGGAATGGGAAAGGGAAAGCGTGTAAAACTGTAGGAATATGAATAAGAATAAAAACTGTGTTTAGTTAGTAAAATAAAAAAATATATGACAAAATCACCTTAATGCCATTAATACAAATAAATAATTTTCATATATAATATAATGAGTAATATTCGATCTTAATTTTTTTATTTTATAAATATCATTATTCAAAAT
This sequence comes from Dioscorea cayenensis subsp. rotundata, assembly GCF_009730915.1. Lineage (NCBI taxonomy): Eukaryota > Viridiplantae > Streptophyta > Magnoliopsida > Dioscoreales > Dioscoreaceae > Dioscorea > Dioscorea cayenensis. The sequence goes on along the minus strand of NC_052475.1, from coordinate 21,281,360 downwards.
TATTATCATAATTAAATATATCTTTCATCATTATTAGCTTTAATTATTTTAGTTAACTATTTAAATTAATGATTTTTTATGTAATTAAATATCTCTCAATGGTAAAAGTGCCATTTCACTTTAATTGTAATAATTAAATGCGTAAATTAATTATTTTATTTAATTAAATATCCATTAGGGGCAAAAATATCATTTCACTTTATTTATTATAATTAAATATGTATATTAAATAATTCATATTAATTAGTATTTTTAAATTATTTTAACTAAATATTAAAATTAGTCAATTTATGTTAATTATTATTTATTTTAATGATTATAATTAGTTTTTAAAATTAATGATTTTTATTTAATTAAATCTTAGCTAAGGGTAAGTATCATTTCACCATAAATAATATTTGTTACTCTTCATTCCCCTCAATTTGGGGTAATACAATTCTTTAACTTTAAATAATATTAGGCATTTTTCCCGGCTTCGCATCGGAGATTTTAAAATTTTGTGAGGAGTTTTGAAGCAATATCATATGAAAAATAATATAATTAAACAACTCCTACCATATAAATTATTTTATACCTTGGATTTTAAAGGTCTAATGAATATTTATTACATAAATAATTATGTGTAATTAATGTTTCAATTATTAATATTATAAGTAATAAAAATAAAAACTTAAATGTTATTAAAAAAATTTAAAATTGTTTCTTAAAACGCTCTTGGAATAGATTATACATCTACTTTTATAGTATATATAGATAATTATCCACATTACTCATTCTCATTACAATAGTTGTGTAATCCAGCATAAGATCAAATATGTGTACATAATCAATCCCATTCTAATACCCCTCCTTAACTATTTTGAAATTTGGATGCATTTTTTTCATCATCTTTTATTTGGATATGTAAAAATTATTGTATTACTATTTACTACTTCTTTGGGAAAGTGGCATATCACAATTGATGACTCTACCTGATTAGTCCCCCAGTAATTCATGTTTAAAAAAAAAAATGATTATTTTTTAAATTACATTTTGCCCTCTGGCGAGCTCCTCCACCATACTTCCATCTCACAAGCCGTTGGAGCCCAATGGAATTGGATGACAATGGTGTTAAGGGAGCCCAATGGAATTGTGAAACTCAAGCTAGGTTCTCTCAGCCTCTCCCACTTGTTGAAAATGAAATTCTGTCATTTTTTGGACATTAATTAATCCAGACCCATTAGGTTTTAAAACGGTGGGAAAAATATGTATTTAATAGGTATTTGGTTGGATGCAATTGAAAATATAGTGGATTTCAAATTATAATATATTTATAAATCCTGAATTTGAAAATATAAAAGAGACAAATCTTGTATTTGGTTGGATATATTCCAAATGTTGTATTATATAATTTTGTGTTTAGTTAAAAAAAATTAAAATGTAATCACTTTATGACCACTTGACTATATATTTAATTAATCTAATATATGATTAATACATTATTGATATATACTAATAAGTATAACAATTTTTTTAATATATTTTCCCATACAAAATAGAGGACATTTATATACATATTTAAAAATAAATAATTGAAAACTTATTTATATTGCGGTGATTTTAAATTAAGTTTCTAAACTTATTTAAAATTTGTATTAAATTAAGATAAAAATAAATTCTTAACAAAATTCTCAAGTATTAAATTATATATAAGACAAAATATTTCTATTAAAAAATTTAATAATTTTAAAATTAAGTGTATACCTTCAATATTTTTTTTTTTATGGAATACAAAAATAATATGATGTTAATAATTATTAATTATTATAACTCATAATACATTGAATGAGGGATTTCATTTTACAACCGATTTGGCAGTAAAATTAAATCTTCAATCTAGTGTATTTTGAGTTACACTGGATTTTCAGAGTACTAATATTTTAAATTACATATAATTCCAAATTCATTCAAACAAACACCCCATATGTGCACCACATAAAATGCAAGGCCTGTCAGGACCAAGTCTCAATGAATATAAGAAATCAAACATCTTGCTCCTACTAAAAAATTTTGCTCCTAGAGCTACATTTGAAAGCCAAATGTTCCTCCATCCTTCCCAATAAAAATCTGACATGTCATTTCCATTATAGTAAGAGTGGATTGAAAGCACAAGGTTTTTGATGATTTAGGTTAGAGACCAGAGAGCAGAGTCCAGACTAGTTGGTTTCCACACTTGGATTAATCTTCTCTAGTCTCAAAATAGGAGAGTCAAAATGATTTTTAAAAATCTTTCTCAGGGCATTTAAATCCCAAGTATATTCCCTAATCATTTTTGAAAACAAAAAATTATTGTATTCCAAGTCAAGAAAGCAAGGTTTATAAGCAATTGGAATTTCAAAAATACCAAGGGTCTTTGAAAAAAATTTATAATATAAAGATCAACCAATTAAGTTCATCCAAAGCTATGGTTTAATGAAATCCATAGTGTTGCACACAAAGATCTGAAAGGATAGGTACATTTGGAGAGAATTTGAAGATTCCAAGTGTCAATTTTGCCATATTTGGCATCACATTATTATTATTATTATTATTATTATTATTATTATAATCATTTTATACAATAATTTAACAAATATTTTTTAAAATAAAACAATGCATTTGTAACCGATGCAAGTATTAATTAATATATTAAACTTAAGCAACACATATTTATTTAGAAAATAGTTCATAAAAGTTGCATAATAAAAAGTGCCAAGAACTCTTTAAACCTTAAGGATAACTCAGTAAAAACAAACACCCACCTGCATATTTTTTGGAATGTCCGTCATCGAGACCATTGAATCAATATCCAATCCTTTTTGTCTAGACACTTTTTTTCTCTAAACATCAACCACATCTGCCTCTCTTATGTTTTTAGTTTTACGAATGTGGTTATATGGACGTCCTTAAATAACATATTGCAATATATATAAATACGCTAATAAAACATACTTATTTAATAATTAGGCTATATAATACATAGGATCAGGAAGCTTAAAGGTGCGGTTACCCTCCGGTGAACCTAAAAGATCACTCCACTGGTCTCCTGTATTGCCGATAATTCTATACCCTTGTTCTACCAACTTCTTCCTCTCACCGGATTTGAACACGAGAGAATTAGTCTTCACATCATCCCCCCTGCAGCAACCCATGCAACCCTCAAACTAAGATTTAATACTTGAGAAATAAATAAATTAATTTAGTATCAAGTGCACTAATATATAATATATTACATTAATCATTAATTAATAATTAACAAGAATTAATATATGATAAGAAATTATATTACTTGAGCAAGAGCTTCTCCCAAGTGTGAAATCCAGCACTTTGTAGATTAGTAATGGTGGTTTCTCTTGTGGGTTCTGTTCTACCAGTCAAGAAGATGACCCTTGATCTCAAGACTTAGCAGCTTCTTGTAGAGTTTCAAGCTCTCTGGCAGCGCTGGTGCTGCACTCTGGTACACCCATTCATTAAATGCTGTTGAATTGTACGGTTCAACCCTTCACCACAACATAAATCAATAAATAAACAAACTTTCTATATTAATCTTCTTCTTTACTAATTACTCGATAATAAATAGATGCACATATATGCAACCATGTAATGGACTAATAGAGTCTGTTTCATTAGTACATAGATGAGAAAAGCACTGGTAAAACAACACAATAATGAATGATTGAGCTATAGCATGAATGTTTGTATTTTTTTTTATATTGATATATTTAATAAACAACACAAAAATTTTATTAAATTTTATTAAGATGCAATAAATTAAGAGCAATATGATAATGTATTATCTTAACAAAAAATAATTGTCTTTTAGCTGTCCTGCAATTAACTTGGTTAAATTTTTATACCATGATTTTTGGGTAATTAACATTTTATAGTACTATATATTTTTACTTTATTTGTAAAACAAATTAACAAATTAATGAAAAATTCTCCAATATCAAACAAACATTATATAAGGTTACCCGAAGCCATTGGCAGCATAGTAGGGAAGATTGGAGAGTGTAGTCTCATCAACATCAAAGATCCAAACATCTTTACCATCACCAACAAGCTCAAATGCTTCAGCAAATTTTATAGCCTCAGTGACAACTACGGCGGAGTCAGCACGGTAGTGTCCACCAAGCATGTAATGCCCAACGTAGCCTTCGCACTCATTGGGTACATGTTTCCAATCTCTAACATTGTTAGTCTCAACCCCAAACTGCCAACTCTCACAAGAGACTCCATCAGCAGAATGGAGATCAGAATCCGAAATAGGCCGGAGGAAATGTCTGTCTAATGCATTGCATGCAACAAGATATGACACAAGAAGAATATGAAGAAAATGAAACATTCTAATGTTATGATATACTTTGTACATCTATTGTTGCTTAGATGACTCTTCTTGGTATTTTCAAGAATCCTGTCCATCATGGGTTTATATAGACCTCCTTTAATGTTTTGTTAGGGTTAGGGTTAAAATTAGTGGGTCATAAGTGTTCTGTTGTAGATCAAATTTTTGGCGAGTGTAGAGCGGTTGGTCAGAAGGAGTTTTCAACTTTTTCATCACATGTGATTCGCGTACTGTGCTAGACAAATATAATGATACGTGAGGACAATTAATTCTTAGCCTTCCAAAATTTTTATTGTAATTGATATGATTGATTGATAACTATATATATGGTTTAATTACTGTATAAGTCCCTATAATTGTGTACTTTTCTGCCTTTTTAGTTCTTTTAATATTTTTAAGTAAATTAAGTCCTCATATTTAGTCAAATTGGGTCATTCTAATCCACAGTAATATTTTTGGATACAATTAAGTCTTTGCAATTTACACTTCCTCATCTACACAGCGGACTAAAATGACTTAATTCGACTAAATATAATGACTTAATTGTATTTAAAAATATTACAATGACTAAAAAAATAGAAAATACACAATTACAGGGACCTGTACAGTAATTAAACATATATATATATATAAATAAAGTTTATATTTTTTTTTGTTTTTGGAAAAATATGCATGCGGTTACACAAGAGTATAAAAGACATTTTACTATATATATATATATATATATATATATATATATATTTGAATCATCTAAGAATAAGTATAAAAAATTATAGATTTATTCATGATAGTTGATAGTATCCGAGTTTTAATGACCTTTTCCTTTATATAGCAAATACGGGAAAACATGAGTTATTTTCTAATTTTATGCCTTTTTTAAGAATTTGTGTAAATTTATTTGCAATTTACTTACAAAAGAGTACGTCTCTATGATTTATTTTTGGTATGTGAATAATAAAAAAAATAAACTAGAATGTTTACATATTTATATAATTCATTTTCTTACTGATAAAAATGAGTAAAGTTTACACCTATTAAATTTAAAAGCTAAATCCCAAGGACATTTATTTCTGAAATAGAAGGGTACATGGTTAAAAAATATATATACATGTTTAGAATATTTAAAAATTGAGGTGAATATAATTTTTCCATATTTTTAATAAAAGCTTATTCATTATATTAATTAAGTGGTTAAATTTTTATTGTTTTTAAGCATATAGTCTACATAGAATATATGAGAGACAAATTTACCTTTAATTATTTTTTACTAGTTTGAGTTCAAGAGTAAGTTACTACTAACACTCCCTTTATAAAAGAGAGAATAAAAGACTAATTAAGATAAACTTAAGAGTGATTTTTTTCTTTAGCTGATAGCCTTTTAATTATTATATTTTTTTATAAACTCTATTTCAATATCACCCAATAATCAAAGGTTAAAGTTGGATTTAATATATTTCACCACATCAACATCCTTGTGGCATAAGATAAATACTTATATCACCGGGTGATAACACATAAATTAGATGATTAATTTCTACTCTAATTATATTGTATGCGCTTGTTACATCTATCAAAAAAAAATAAAATAAAATAAAATAAAATAATAATAATAATAATAGTGAATGAAAGAGATCATAAATAATTTTAACTATGTTACTACAAAGCTTAACTACACTTTAATCTTTGTATCATATAATATTTGTTCATCATACTACAATTTTATGATTTTATGTTTTTTTTTTAAATGAGTCAATTCTAAGGTGAAAATTAGTAAATTTTTGGCTTACACTGCTCTTGACATGCGTAATACAACTCACATAAGGTTTTTTGTCATAATATTTTTTTTAAATAAATATAAGATATTATATCAAAAATATTATTATTATTTTTAAAAATAGATTGTATTTTGAGTTAAATATAAATAAATTATAAATACTCATTGACAGATTCAAACTCTTAACTTTTTATTTAAAAAATAACAAAATACCACTCATTTATTATGGTACCGAGGTGGTAATTTTTTTTTCTTTTACCTTCTTTTGACAAGAGCAACCCCTTGATCCAACCAATGATATATATATATATATATATATATATATATATGACAATACATCTTCTATGGGCATACATAAATAAAAATTTACGGATACACTGAGTCACCGACGGATCACAATCCAATAGTCGACATCGTGAACAATAATAATTATTGTTCTAAATCAGTGATTATCGCATACGTATCGTAGCAATTAATATTCATCATCGTCGACTTTTGGATCGAGTATCCAAATCATCGAGCAATTGACGTCTCATAGAGGAATGGCTCATATATATACATGAGGACCCATCATTCAGTGGGACGTCCCCAAGATTTCAAATCTAGTGACGTCCATAAGAGCTCATCTGATCGTAATCCGACGGCTCTTATCATTATCAACAAGAAAACCACGCTCTACAAACGGGCATGCGATCATAAATAAGAAAAGTGCAGTACAATGCTTTATATCAACAATCAACCATCTGGATAAATCGATCCAACTGCTTAAATTTAAAAACGTTTCAGATTTCAAAATCTAGGATTTACCTAGATGATCTTTTTCTATATATATATATATATTAAGGGGTTAAGGAAAGCATAGTTCAAAGCACCCCTATTTGGAAAAAAAATTATTATTTTGATATTTTACCTTACATATTGGTTTATATATATATATATATATATAGTATAAAAGAATTCCTTTTTTCTTTCAAAAAAATATTGTTTTGGCTTCACTATTTATTACAAATAAGTTTATATATAATAATAATTATAATTTTAGAAAAAATGGTAACAATGTATTGTTTGACCTAGTGATTTTTATAAGCTAGGATATAACATATAAATAAATGTATAAATATATAGAAAAATATTTATCATATTCTATTTTTTGACCCTTAATTTTTTTTAAGTAAGTCTTACATAAAAAAATTATTGTTTGTATCCTAAGTTTCTTTTGTTTTTTGTTTTTTAATTAGATTGACCAAACGATAATGAATATGTCGTTTAATTAATCTGAATATATATATATATATATATATATATTTGAGTTTTTTTAAATAAATCTCCAAAACCTATTTTTAATTATTTAAGTCAGTACCCTTTTACTTTTCTTTGGTTCCGCCGCTGCTCCACCTTCACCTCCATGGCTCCATCTATAGCCTTCTCTCCTTCCTTCACCTTTATCTTCATCTATGTATGGGTTTTGTTTTGGATGTTTTTTTTGTTTCATTTAATTAAAAAAAAAAGGAAGGAATATGGGTTTAGGGAGGAGAAGGAAGAAAAGGATAGAGGACTAAGATAAGGCCAGGGATATAGTTGGAGATGAAGGATAAAAAAAACAAAAATAATGCTAGACGTTTAAAAAGAATTTTAAAAATTTGTTTTTGTTTAAACTATTTTTTCACATAAACCTTTGAACATGGACCAGATATCCCAATAACCACATAATTCATTAACATTCACCTTAAGGGGTCGCTGGTCACAGACGTAGAAAGATTACTACGCTTGGCGATTGCAATCGACCATGTAATCGACTGGTAATATCACATTATCAACATGAAAACATTACTAAGAAAGTCTGTAATCCCTATTACCACCAAATTTAAGATCTATCTCTGGATCACGCAGTAATCTCATAACTTTTTTTATATTTTTACCAAATTGATTACCATGAACCAAACACTCAGACTCGGTAATAAGAGTTCTTAACCAAACACTAGTTATATCAAATTACTACAATATTCACAACCATATACATTCCCACCCATATTACCATGGTAATCTTGTTATATAAGTATATATCATTAGGGTTGTGCATCTGTCCAAAAACCACCGGATCGGTCAAGAACCCGAATCGGACCTAGCTAAACGGTTTTACTTATTATCGAGACCGGGACCGACTCAAATAACTGGGAAACCCTGACCGTCTGAAAACTGCTTTGGACCGGTCCGTCCATTCCGGCTCCTGCTTAGGACTGCTTTTGGGCCATCCGATTCTGTCCCGGTTTTTATGAATTAAAATTAAATTAATTAATATACATTGCTTATCTATATATCCTCGTGTTGTCCCTGCTTTGATCTCTTCACACGAGAGATCAAATCAATTTTTTAATAAACCCTAAAACGTAAAACCATATTTACATATTTATAAATAAAATCGGTCCGGTTCGGTTTTGGACCACTGTTCCAAAAATCGAACCGACTGACCGGGCTCTGGAACCTGCTCCAAAAACAGGACCCAGGGTTAAAATGGTCCGTCTTTGCCATTTGCTTAAACGGGTTTTTTGAACATCCCTATATATCATTACCACGAATCAAACTACTTTTAAGATTAATTATATATGATTAAAGTGAAGAATAATTTAGAATCCTCCTAACCTTACACCCAAATCCTATTTGGGGTGGGATTTGGGTGTAGAGTACTCCAACTCCACACCATCCCATCTAACTGTGTTTTTCTGAATCAGTGCAAACCCCAAATTTGAGGGTCACACTATCGCAACCCCAAATTTGAGTCACACATTATTTTTATTTTTATTATATTTTTCATTTTGTTTATGGTTTCAATGTAAAATATCTAATTAAAATAATTTTTGTTGTTAAAATTGTAATCAATTATGTGTTTAGATTTTAAACATTTTCATGCTATATTAAAAAATAACTTCATTGTTTATTGAAATAATTAAGAAATTCAAATTTTAATTTTTAAATAAATTAAATAATAAATTAAAAATATAGTTGTACAATATTCATATTTTAAGTTATATTTTTTATAAATTATTTATAAATTGTAAGTAATGTTTAATTAATTTATTGTAAAAATGATTAATTTCAAATATCTTCATTAAATAATAATAAAATAATATATAAAAAGAATATTATATTCTTTTGTGATAAAATTTGAGATTCGTGGTCGAAAGAAAATTTTACAGTAGTAAGATAAATTTCGTGATTTTGGGATAGAAATTTGGGATCAGGGGTTGGAGATGGTCTTGCGATTCCAACTCCGTACCCCCAAAATCCCTAATCCCTTTTACCCCAAATTTGGGGTAGGGTGAAAATGACCCCAAATTTGGGGTCCATCTATTTCGGACCCCAAATTTAGGTCCCACATATTTTATATTTTTTTATTCAATATTTTTTATTTTTATTATTATAACTAATAAAAACTTTAAGTTATTAATTTATATAATTAATACTTTAATTAAAGTAATATTTTAATATAATTTTAAATTTTGTGTAATTAATTATTTAATAATAAAATTCTTAATTAAATTAATTTATAATAAATTTATTAAACTAAAATAGTTAAAATATACTAAAACCAATGAAAGAGCATGCACTAGTGAATTTATAACAAAAATACATTCATAAAAATAGATAATAACGCATAAACATTCACGATAATAAACCGAGACTATTAAACAATTTTAATAAAAAGTTTTAATGTAAAAATATTTGATTAAGTAATTTTTATTTTTTTATTGTTAAAATTGTAATCAACGATGAGTTTATTAATTATTAATAAAACTAATTAATATATATATATATATATATATTATTTTCTAAATAAATTAAATCATAAATTAAAAATATTTTAAATAAATTTTATTAGTAATGTATTATTACATTGTAAATAATAATTAATTAAATCATTGTTGAAAATAGTTAATTTTCAAAGTATATTGTAGTTGAATAGTAATAATAATAGAATGAGATGTATATTAATATTTTTATTTTAGGATTAGATTTGAGACTTTCATGATCGAGATAATTTCATCAGCATATGATTCCAATTCAGGATTCGGGGTTGTCGAGATGGTAAATGAAAGAATTTTTATGAAAGTGGCCTCAAATCCACACAACCAAATTTAATCCCCAAATCTCCAAAAATTTCTGATGTAGTGCAGATCAAAATTTAAAGCATTATACCCTCCTTATCCGTAAGAAGGATTTAAGTGTCTATTGAGGGTTCGGTGGCTCGCGTGGATGAATCTCATCAATTTTTTTTTTAATAAAAAGTGATAGGATCGAGGGTTCAATAAATGATGGAGTATTAAACCATTCTTACCCATAAGGAGGATTTATTTTTTTAATAAAAAGTGATAGGATGGAGGGTTCAATAAATGATGGTGTATTAAACCATCCTTACCCATAAGGAGGATTTATTGAGTGTTTGGTGGCTCGTGTGGGTGAATCCCATCATTTTTTTTTTATTTTTTTAAATTAAAAAGTGATGCGATCCACACTTTTAAATGTTTTTTTAATTTATTTTTTAATTTTCATTTTTATCATCGCAAATAAATTATTTTTTTAAAATAATATAATAATTTATTATTATTATTATTATATTTTAATTATTTTAAATATTTATTATGTATTATAATTTTTTAAAATATTTAAAATTTTATTAAAATTTAATAGTAAGAGAGATGGTTTAATTGGTAGGAGTTTAATAGGTTAATTATGAGATTTATTTTATAATATAATTATTATAAAAATAGTTTAATAAATAAAAATTTAATAGATTGATAAGGTGATATCAACAACCAATTTTAGAATAATTTAATATTAAATATGCTTTAAATATATATATGAACGAAAATGAAGAATTTTTAAAGTAAAAAAAATCAAAAGAAATAACACGACATGATGCACACGCCAATAATGCACTAAATTTTAAAATATATAATATAGGGGGTCTAGCTTGAAGGTGCGGTCAGTGACCTACGATGTCGTATCTTCTATATTCCAGCTAATCTAGTGCCCTGCAGCCTTGTTTAAATAGTCTCCTCCTTAGACTTGCACCACTGCCAAAGCTCTTTTATCTACACCATATGATACATAGACTAATAATGCACTAAATTTTAAAATATATAATACAGTGGGTCAGGTGCGGTCACCATCAAGTGACCCAAAAGATGGCAAGATATCGCTCAATATATATTGATCTCCTATATTTCCAGCTAATATTGTACATTTGTACCCTTGCTCAATATTCTCTTCCTTGCACTGACAACATTGTCAAGCTCTTATTGTATGTTTGGTTGTCAAGGTATTGTTTGGTTATCCGTAATTTAACTTACGTGTAAGTGAATTTACAGTATAAGTAAAAATATTATATTTTAATTTACATCATTATTATTTTAGTTTTCATGAATTAAAAATATTATATTACTTATTTATTTATTTAGTATGATGTAAGTGAAAAAGATATACCACTCATATAGTGGGATGGTGAGAGATTCCTCTTATTATCTATTATAGCACCTAATTATCAATCACCCATTATTAATATTAATTTAAACTAATTAATAAATTGTATTGCTAATTATTTAAATTAAAAATATTATTTATTTTTATTAATCATTAAAAAAAAATTCTTTTTTAATTTAAATAATGAATAATATATTTTATACCCATTATTAAATTAAAAATAAATAAATTATAATACAACATCTATATTCATTCAAATAAAACATTCCACATCCAGTATTGATTTTGTTACCACATATATTAGTACTATTTAACATTGCTACATTCATTCAAATAAAAGACTCAACAGTGACTACTAGATATTCATCCAAGATATAATGCTATCCAAAATACAGCATTTAACATTCATAGTTCAACATGACATTTCTAACCAAAAAAGAAAAAGAAAAAGATAAAAAAGGAGTAACATGATACTTGTCCAAACATCAAATTAGAATACAAAATCACACTTGTCCAAACATCACATTGTCCAAACAAGCAAAGCAAATTACTACATTGTCAAAACAAACAAGAAAAAAAAAATACATCACACTTGTCCAAACAAGAAATGAAAATTACCTCATTGTTCAAACAAGAAAAGAAAATACCACATCACATTTGTCCAAACAAGAAAAGAAAATACCACATTGTTCATGTCAACATCACCCAAATTTGCTATAACATCTCAAGCTCAACGACCACCTCTTACTTGATCAAGAAAATCATCCATTCAAATGCACCGGAATGAATGAGTTTGTTCATGAACCCATTTGCTAAAGGGAGATTTTGAAGCAAATAGTCATATGCTCGTCCAAGATCATGTTCGGTATAACGATCACTCAAAGTCATGATCTCATCAAATAATTCTTTGGTAATAAATTTACTCTTATCCGCCTCTAGTGCATTTGCAATCCTACCTAATTCGGACTTAACATCTCGCATGATTTCTTCATCCGCCTTAACACGTTTTGCTCGTTTTTTACCTTCCTTAGCCTTAGAGGTAGAACTTGTTGGTACGTCATTAATAGGAGATTGAGTTTGTGCAACCTCATCAAAATCATTAAACCCTTGGGTTTGGTTGTCAAGGTCAATTATTGGAGTCGATGGTTGTTGTTCCATATGTGCACCTAAGTTTCTAGAGCTTTGAGAACATGTTCTTGCAAAAGATCTAGTTGCTTGGTCATTTCCATATACAATTGCCATCTCTTCATAGTCTTGGATTGGTTTGTTAATATAAATCTCCTCCCCAGGATGTGCCTACAAATATAACACATAAGTTTCGTAATTTAGGTCAATGCACAAATATTACATACAACTATTTACTCATAAAAATCAATTCACTACTTACTTGTATGTATGTCCGGTATTCTTCCTCCCCCATAATTATTTTTTTTCCGCATCATCCCATGACACGCCACTTAAACTTTTGATTTTCTTTATTATTAACCATATTTTCCTCACATGTCGCAAACGATTATTGACATGTGTGTCACTCACCACCAAGTTGAATCTTGCACCAACGGCCCTAGCAACGGCATTGATAGCAACACTTTTAAATCCTTTATCTAGTTTAAGCCCAAGGTTTGCTTGCTCAACTTGCGATGTCAACATAAATGAGGTCATGATGGGTGTCCATCAGAAATTAGTTGCTGCCTTCTTTCCGCTAAAATCATGGCTTTCTGGTGTCATATCTTCGAACTTCATCTGCTAAGTATCATAATTAACATTAAAGTAATTATTTCACACATAATGGTATTCAATAAATTGCAAAATACATAATATCCCCATTATTGAAAGCAAGGTTACAAAAAAAGAAGTTATATAACTAACATAAGTTTCGTTACATGATTTCATGAAAAGGAAGACAAAAATATAATTAAAAAAAAAACCTACAACATAGAACATTTTTTATATGTTACTCCACATATCATTCATGATTGCTTCTCGAATGGCTAGCCATTCTCCAGCTTCTTCTCGCACTTGAGAATGTGTTCTCACCTCTCGCACATTTGGTTCCCATTCTTTAAGGTTTGGTATGTAAATGTCTTTACCTCTTCGTAAAATATAATTATGTAGAACACAACAAGCTATGACAATATCAACTTGGGTTTCAAAAGGGAAAAATGGTCTTGATGTTAAAATTTTGAAATGATTTTTCAAAGCTCCAAAAGCTCGTTCCACTAAAGTGCGTAAAGAAGAATGTCTATAATTGAATAATTCTTTCATGTTTGATGGTGTACGTGCACTAAATTCCTTGAGATGGTATCGAACGCCACGAAATGGTGAAATAAAACCCGGCCTTGTAGAGTACCCGGCGTCTACGAAATAATATTTCCCTATAGGACAATAGTTACAAGGTTTTACTTCGTTGCACTAAATTAAATATTTTAATTTTTTATAGATTGATATAATACTTTCAGGTACTACTAAGTCTATCATCTCTTTCCAAAGCATTCCGAAGGACAAGTGCATTATGTGCGGAACCCTCCTAACCAGCTAATACATATGTAAATTTTAATTCAAAATCAATTGCGGCTAATACATTTTGAGTGGGATAGGGTTTTCTTCCATGAAAACGGGCTACAATATCATGCGGAACTGATGCATGGATATGTGTACCGTCAAGTGCTCCAATGCAATCCTATATAATGAACAAATTGGTTAATAATATTACCTAATGTTTGATTCCTAGGAATCTAATTATAATTAATCATCTAATTTTTACCTTAAAATATGGCATGAATCTTGGATCTTGTGTGATGAGTGGACTAGTGGTTGTGCTAGGTTGTTGAATTAGTTCACCTCGAAGTTCTCCAATAGTATATAAAACATGATTGAAATATCGCTATCAGCCCTGCAGAGCTGTAGAACATTAATCCATAATAACTCTATTCCTCACATTATGCCCCTGACAATATGAAGAAACATAGCTATTTTGTTCTTCAACACTTACATGTAAAGTGTTGTATAATAGTCCTTTTGCTTTTCTGAGTATCACATAATCCATGATGCCCTATTCATCCTCAACATAGATATACTAATCTCTCATCGGATCCATGTAAAATTTTGCGATATAATTTGTAGCGTTGCTCATCCCTATTATAGTAAGGCTCCAATGGTAAATGATGTCCTCTTCTTTGCTTATACCACATTGAAGCAAAAATAGTGATAAACAACACTGTTGCAGACTCCAGCATGTACACTCACAATTTGAATCCATCTACAAGTCATATGGTATTTATTATTAAGCATGAAAAAACCATTCATTAAATAAAATAGCAATATCTTTATTATTAGTGATTATGCTCAAACATGCACACCAACAACACAATATTGCAAATATTTCACAATATAATACAAAGATGTCAAAGAGCTCAGTTTTTCTTCTCTAGAATAAACAACAAGAAGTAAAAGCAACCACATAGCAATAAAAGGCATGACCTTTCAACTATGAAAAGCCATACATCTACACAAGGCTTCACCTCAAAATCCAATTTTTATTAAGGAAAAAAAAATGAACGATCTAAAAACCTATGATGGGTCTGTGGTGGCAAGAAAGGTTTATGGAGTACTCTGGCTTTTCAATTTTTCTTTGATTTTGGTTGGTGTTATTGGAATTTACAGTGAGAAACCTTTGATTTGGATCATTGTTATGTTTGTAAGTGGATACACGTTAATCAATGGTCTTCACTGGTGCCTCTGATGGGTCTATGTTGTCTCTTTGCGTTTGTGAATGCTAATGCATTTGATTCGAATAGTTTATGTTGCAAGGACCTGGCCATGCCATAAATGCAATGTGGTTTTCTTGAAGGATTTTTTTCCCAGATTTAGTCTGAGATTATCTTTTAATGATTGCCGATAATTCTTTTGGTGTTTTGGAGTTTTCATTAGTATATATAGTTCGGATTAATCCGTCTTGCTCAGATAAAATGAATGTTTCAACATTTTCATTGATGACTAAGGGCTAAGACATGGTTTACTATGGCCAGTGAAAATTTTTATTTCTACAAGACTTACTTGTGCTTATTGTGTTACATTATTACTTTAATGTTCATTTAATTGTTTAGGAAATTTAGTCATTCATGTGTTCTGCTGTTGAAGCTACGTGGAAATTACCTTTTTGTTCTTCTAGATATCTCAATAATATTAGCAGAATGGTTTCTGCAACAAGTAGTTATTAAATTTTACCATCAAGATTAGGTTGTCTCATTAGATTAATGTGTATCTCCTAGAGCTCCTAATTTCGTGAACTTCTTGTTGTCTTTGTATTTTTAAAGCTCCTCAATGTTGTTCCCTCAATTTGTTTAGTCTTCGCTCTATAATTTGTGGGTTTCCAATTTATTTGTATATTATTGCTTGTATCTGCAAGGACTTGCTGCACATTTTTTGATAGCATTATTATTTGACAGTAATATCTTGAAAACATTTACAAATTCTTTAGCTAATTTATCTAACCAATCCTTAGCCCTATTATTTGAGCTGCAGGAGTTAAGTGATTGATCCAAACTAAAATAATACAAAGATGTCAAAGAGCTCAGTTTTTCTTCTCTATAATAAACAACAAGAAGTAAAAGCAACCCACATAGCAATAAAAGGCATGAACTTTCAACTATGAAAAAGCCAAAAATCGCCACACAAGGCTTCACCTCAAAATCCAATTGTTATTAAGATGGAAAGATCCGAAACCTACATGATGCATTAAAAGAGGCTAAAATTCTTTAGATTTGCAACACTT
The DNA here is from genome assembly GCF_009730915.1 of Dioscorea cayenensis subsp. rotundata. NCBI lineage: Eukaryota > Viridiplantae > Streptophyta > Magnoliopsida > Dioscoreales > Dioscoreaceae > Dioscorea > Dioscorea cayenensis. The sequence goes on along the minus strand of NC_052475.1, from coordinate 21,264,971 downwards.
ACCAATAGTTTGCACAAGAATCATGAAACGGCAGCTAACAAGAGGCTCGATCCGAGAATTCTAGGGTTTTTGAGGGGATCAAGCAATCATAGTCATTGGATTGTAGCCTGCAAGCTCTTGAGCGCTGTAAAGGAGGAAATAATAGACCTGGCACTGTGACTGGTTCTCCGATCGCCTGCGACAGCCACGACTTTTGTGGTTAGGAAGGTCAAGATCCGGTTTCTTGTGTTTCTCGACCTCCGATCAGCTCACACCCACTATCAACAAAATCACGATTGAACGATCAATTTTATTTTTATATACGTGGTTTTTGCTCACAAAAATATACAACGCACTAAAATCATTATTTAGTCACTCATTTCTGCTTGTTTGATAATTTTACGTGATCAAATACTTTACATTGTCACACGATATTATCACAAAAGGATTGAGCCTCCAAACGCGACTCGTGACTTTTTAGCAGTATTTAGCTTTAAAATATTGACGCATAAATATAGTACGCTATTAATATAATATTTTTCACACAAATTTTAAAAATTTATTGTTTTTAAACTAAATTTAAATAATATTAATATTAATATATATTATCAATGACCATTTGAATATATATATCTTTAATTTATCTTTTGTGACACATAGGTTTCATACCAAAATATAAGTAATAATGATATTATAATATTGTTACAAATAACATATCAGATTACTTTGATGATATTGATAATATCACTATTTGTTACTAAATCTTTAATGACACTAATCATCTCCTCACTAATAATCAGTAGTCAAAGCTAAAATACCATCGAAAGATAAAATGCTAAATGACATAAAACTATTCCTTTATGCTTTTAAAATTAATTTAGTGAGAGAAAATATAACAAAAATTATTTATATAAATCGACATAGAGCATGAAAAGGATGTAATATAATAATTTTTAGGTGGGTCACGAAAACGTTAATAAACCAAACAACTAATTTTTATAAATATTTTTATAAAATATAATTTTCTATATCATGCTTACATTGCCGAATATGAAAGCAACAATAGACTTTTTCCAAATATTTTTCTAAAATCATATATTTTTATACAATATAAATAGCTTTTTGCAAGTAAAAACTTGAGAAAGCAAAAACAATATATTTTTGCAAAAAGAATATAAATCATGTTATATAAAACCAATTTAATACCTAGGGGCAAGGTGATGATTGCAAAATATTTTTCCTAAAAATATAATTTTTTAAACTATATTTATCAATTTATACATTGTTTATTTTCATTGTGAAGATAGGTTCTAGCATCCCCATATTAGTTTAATTTCATATTGATTTATTTTAAATTATTTATTTTTATTCAAATAACTCTTTATGTGATATTTTTAAAGATTTTATTAGAGATATTTTATATTAATAATTTTCATATATATTATAATTTATTTTATTAATACGACTAAATTATAAAAAGACCTTATATTATTGAAGCGATTTTTATATAGATATTAAAGAAGTTTTTATAACTACAGATTAATTTAAAAATTCAAATTTCATTGGTTTAAATTTGTTATAAGCTTTTTAAAAAATTATTGTGAAATATATTTAAACGATAATTTAAAAATTCAAGCTTTTCACTTGGTTTAAATTTGTTAATAATTTTTATTATCGCAAATTGAATTAAAAACATGTAAAATATGTTAGTTTTTATACAGAATTTGAAAAGATTTTCATTCAATAGATATATCCTATAAAATTGTTTAAATAATTTTAATTTATCTAAATTTAGTTTAAATTTGTTAATAATTTTTATTATTGCATGAATTTAATTAAAAAATATAAAATATGTTAGTTTTAATATAGACTTTGAACAGATTTTCATTCAATAAAAAGATATATCCAATAAAAATTTCTGAATAATTTTAATTTATCTAAATATAGTTTAAAGATTATATAAAAATTTAAAAACAAAAATTCTATAAATCTCTATCTCAATTTCTATTCTTTCTCAATCTTTTCTTTTCTCTCTCATCATTACAAGGTGACATTATATTTCCTTCTCAATGTCTATACTACTGTCTATTTTTATTTTATTGCAAAGGAAGAAGATGAAAGAGAGGAGGTGATGTAAGCAGGTTTCTACGTATTTTATTCAACCATTTGGTACATGGTTAGCTATCAAAATGATGGGATAAGTAATTTGTTTTACATGTAACTAACAACTTACGATAAACCAAACATCTACTTACATGTAAAATGACTTACTTTCTGAGACACCCACCTCTCTTGTTGCTAATTAAGCGACCTGGGTGATAAGAGTAAATTAAAGAGTGACATGAGGGTGCAATAGTGTGAGGGGTGAGAATGAAAATATATTTGATTAATAAAAAATTTTAAAATATAATTTATCGAGAATAAAAAATAAAAAAGTAAGTATTATAAAATTACACTTACAACATATACAAATAAATGATATTATATAAATAATAATGGGTTATTTATAATTATATATTTTTAAAATGCATTTAAAGGACAAATGAAATTCAGGTAATTATTAAAAATAAATATATAATAATAACATAACAACCAAACAGGATTATACCTAATTTTTTTATTTAAATATTAATATCATTAATTAGGTATTAATTAATGAGAAGGTATTAAATATAATGATTTATTTTTAATTATAATTTTAAAACAGTGAAAACAATGCAAATAATTAATTACCAAAAATAAATATTTAATTTTATAATAATATAAAATTTCGTTCTAATTTTTGAATTTAAATATTATCATTAATTAGCTATTAATTAATAATTATTAATTATAATAAGAGTTATTTCTATTTATATTTTTAAAAACATTGAAAAAATGTAACTAATTAATTATTAATTATAATTATTTAATTTATAATGCTATAATTTCGTTCTAATTTTGGATTTAAATATTAATATTATTAATTAACTAATAATTAATATTGTTAAATATAATTAGTTATTTATAATTATTTTTCAAGAACATTGAGAAAGATATAACTAATTAATTATCAAAAATAAATATTTAATTTATAATACTATAATTTCGTTCTAAATTTTGAATTTAAATATTAATATAAGTAATTAGCTATTATTATTGATTTGGTGTATTGAGTTATTTTTAAAATATACTTTTTTCAACACATAGAAAAGGTATTATAAATATATGTTTAATTATATTTTTAACCCTGTAGGT